>NW_012147953.1:537400-545878 GCF_000956105.1 Propithecus coquereli
CCCCTTGGAGGTGATATTACCTTCATTGATAATGTTTGATATACAAGAATTAAAACATTAGGAATTGATATTATTTTCAAGATTCTTTACCTCCTAACTCAAGAGTTGGCACTTGGAGAATATCTCTTATTCTCTCAATCTCAATTATTAAAATATCCCACCATTTCCTAAAAAGAAAATAATATTCAAATATCGAGCACTGAATTCAATATGAGAAAGTCAATCATACCTTAAGGTAATAATTGCTAAAGATTTACACTAACCTATGTTCTTCCATTCAGTCAAAATTTTCCTCCTTCATATTTGTTGATAAATCAAGAAATCGTTACCATTAAAATAATATAAAATGTTTCATTGATATTTTCTTTCATTATGCTTTACAAAATAATAAAAAGAAGAAATAAGGGGATTTTAAAGTATAACAAGAGATATTATTCTTGAGTTGTATTCAATTAAAGTAACACAAGCAAAAATATACTATTATGCATCCATTCATTCAATGAATATTCCCTGTGTGTCTACTATGTGCCAGGCATATGTGCCAGAGGAAAACACATACATCCTAAAGCAGCCAGTGCCAAGTGACTGTTTCTGTTCACTGTTGGGTCCCTCCCTTTTCAGGTTAGTTTCTTATAAGAAAAGGGCTTAGTGTCTTTCCCCTTGGTTAACTGCGTTAATGAAAGGCTCAGGAAGATATAGTTCCCTATTCCCTTCACTTGCTTCCCAAATCTTGGCTATATATTGACAATAAATTATTAAAAACTCTCCACTGAACTTATCACATTCCAAAGCATTCTGTTTGGAACAGAAACAAGCTTTTCATTAAAACAGCTCTAGCCAATAAGATTTTGGTGTTCTCCTTTCCACCTTCTTTTTTTCCAAGTAGAAACTTAATATTATTGCAGGGGTTAAATGAGTATAACTAGATTAATTACTTCTTTCATAGACAACTCAAGAATACTATTTTTTTTTACTTTTTTTTTTGTTGTTGTTTAGAAACAAGGTCTTGCTATGTTGCCCAGGCTGGTCTCAAACTCCTGGCCTCAAGGGATCCTCCTGCCTCGCCCTCCCAAAGTGCTGGGATTACAGGCATGAGCCACCATGTCTCACCTAGAATGCTTCTTTCTTTTCTCTTCTGATTACCTCCACTTTTATATTTCCTATCACAATAGAAAATGCATACCTAAAATTACCTCAAAATGAAGTGCTTAAAATAATACATGATTTAAAAACTAACACTACCTGGCTAAACTATACTGAAATATTGGCCTACAATTGCTATTTGTTCACTTTGAGAAAAGAGGAAAAAAAAATCTAAATATTCACCCCGAATTCATTAAAACTCCTGTATTTTCTAGTGTCTAAAACATTTCAATTTGTCGAGGAAGAAAAAAGTCCTCTTATTGGGAGGCTAATATTTATTTAAAGTATTTTTTATGAGTTAGTTAATAAAGAAACATACAGAAAGAACACACATGGTAATCAAGGGAGGGTGGGTCATCCTATCTTATAGGGCATAGAAAAATCATGCCTCAATTTGCTTCTGTGAAATACACTAGTGGGAAGGAGAGGGCTCCTCCACGGGAAGCCAAAACCTGATATTTTGCACAGAAAGGCATTTCCCATGATCACTTCACACTCTCTGTATATTTAGAAGTTATTGCCCTTCTCAATCACTTTGAGAGGGCGAGGTCTGGATGGGCAGTGATACATATCTGATCTTCTGATCTAGAATGAAATGAAAACCTAATTTCAACCTCTATGAAAAGTAGTGTGGAGATACCTCAAAGAACTAAAAGTAGAATTACCATTTGATCCAGCAATCCCACGACTGGGTATTTACCCAAAGGAAAAAAAGACATTGTATAAAAAAGACACCTGCACTTCAATGTTTATAGCAGCACAATTCACAATTGCAAAGATGTGTAAACAACCCAAGTGCCCATCAGTACATGAGTAGATTAATAAAATGTGGTATATATATATACCATGGAGTACTACTCAGCTATAAAAACAAATGACCAACTAATACCTTTTGTATTTCTGGATGGAACTGGAGACTACCTTTTTATGTGAAGTGTCACTAGAATGGAAGAACAAAAACCACATGTACGCACTACTAAATTGAAAACTACAGCTCAACACTCATGTGCACATATAGTAGTAAAACTCAATGGAAATCAAGCAGGTGGGAGGGGGAGGAGAGGATGGGTAAATTCATACCTAACAGGTACAATGCACACCAAATGGGTGATGGACACACTTATAACTTTGACTCAAACTATACAAAAGCAATTCATGTAGCAAAAATGTTTGTATTCCCGTATTATTCTGAAATTAAAAAAATAAAATAAAATGCAGAGATGTAATCCTTACATTACTTTTGCATGTCTCCCATTTTGCCCTTACTGCAAACCATATGTGAGGTGGCATCATGCCTATTAAATATTCAGATATAGACTAGATCATTAAATCAGAAAAAAGACAGCTTTTCATTATTTATTCAGGCAGAACAACATACTGTACCTGAAATCTCTGGGTTGCAATGAGGTTTCCACGGAAACAATTCTATTTGTAAGAATGCTGGACCAGGTGGTAGACTTACCATCACCAGCCATGGCATCGCTTGCAAATACATTAGTCACGCATATAGCAGTTCTGCTTTTTGGTTTCTAGTTAGCCATAGTCAACCGAGGTCTGAAAATAGGTGAGTACGGTACAATAAGATACTTTGAGAGAGAGCACATTCACATAACTGTTATTACAGTATATTGCTAGAATAGTCCTATTTTATTATTAGTTATTGTGGCTAATCTCTTACTGTGCCTATTTTATAAATTAAACTTTTTCATAGTTATATATGTATAGAATATATATATATATAATATATATATAAGTGTTCGATGCTATCTGTGGTTTCAGGCATCCACTGAAGGTTTTGGAATGTATCCTCTGAGGATAAAGGAGGGCTACTGTGCTGTCATCTTACCTTTAAAAGTAACTTTCATAGTAAATGAATTTTATCTTCTCACTGCTCTGGAAATCTAAGGTCAAGCAAAAGTGACATTTATGTGTTTCAGTGGATTTCTACTGCAGGAGGAAAGGAACTAAAGACAGATTTTAAACTGACCTTTCATTTTGCTTTTGGTTTTTCAATTTTTGTTTTCATCAAGTTAAACTCTAGTATGAATTTTTGGAACCCACAATTGATAAACTATAGCCACTTTATAACATAGATATTTATATTTGCAGTCCCAGGAATCAGGAACCATAATCTCTAGGTATTTATTTATATTTTTAAAAAATGGATTAATGGCCTACAGTAAAAACTGATAGAGCTGCTTGATTTTATTTCTCCCTCTACAATAACTAGAAATTGTCTTTCTTTCTACATCACAAACCCCAGACAAATCTCTAAAAAGTTAAAGCCCCGGAATTACTTTTTGAAGGGTCCTCAGAAAACTCCTTATCTAAGGGTACCTGGTAAAAATCTGTTTTCCATTGCTTTCTGGATGTGACTCAAGCTGTTGCATACCTACCTTCTGTTGTTTTCCTAAGTGACAAGTGTTGAATACATTGTTCTAAATATAAAGCCGAAGGATCGAGTCGATGTTAAAGAAATAGACGACTGTCAGTGAAGTGAGGAAGGAATGAACATCAAGGCAGAGGGAGGAGGCAGAGGGTAAATTCTTTGGTGGTTGTCAACCCATTTGAAACAGTAAATTCAGAGAAACCCTAGAAAATTGGAAAGTAGGTTAATGCTCTAACCATCATTATCCCCCCCATCTCTGATCATAAAGTAAAAGTAATATGCAATCTCTATTGCTGTTCTGTTTTGTTTGGAATCAGATACCTGAGGCCTGAGCAACCAGGAAGATGGAGTTGTGACCAACCGAGAGAGCAGACTCTTCCAGTGGAGCAAGTTTGGAGTCAGCTTAGGATTCAGCTTTGGACATAGTAAGTTACCTATTACTCATCTAGTTAAGATGTCAGGTAGTCTTGCATTTCTGAGTGACGCCTGGAAGAGAGAGATGTGTACACAGAAAACATAAATGGCCAAGCACAGACCCATGTGGCCCCCAAAATAAAAAGGTGGGGGAAAGAGAATAAACCAGAAAAGGGAACCGTGAAATAGAGCCACCTCACTGCAAAACTCCAGGAGTACCTTTGTATTTTAGTCTAGGTAAATAGACTCTCTCAGAATTGTGCAATAAGGTGGCCCATCTAGAAAGAGTGACCAGTGAGACAGGAGAAAAAACAAGAGAGTTTAATATCCTGGAATCAAGTGGAAAAAATTTTAGGGAGTAGAAAATTTTGTCAGTCATGATGAAGACTGAGATCAGACCACTGTAGTCGATCATGATTGTAAAAATTATCAATGACTTTGATAAGAGCAGTTTCCACTAAGCAGTGAGGGCAAAAGTCTGATGAGAATAAGCTAAGGAAAAAATGGGAAAAGAGGAATTGGAGACTGGGATTACAAATAATTTTTAAAGTAGATTTTTTTTTTTTTATAAAGAGAGGAGAGAAACAGGGCAGAAGCTGATAAATTAGGCCAAAAGAAGGATTTTTAAAGAATTATAAATGAAAGGAATAATAGCAGTTTTCCAATAAGGAAAAAATGACAGAAGGGGAGAAGGGAGAATTGGTAGACTGACCGCTTTCCGTAAGCAAATACAGTGCACAAATGCGGTGATTAGCTTTAAATACAAGCACTTGCTAAAGAAGACAGTCATAGGGTACTGGACCAAAAGAGGTTGGTGGATGGACATGGTAATGGGAATCTGAATGTTTTCAAGTTCACTGGAAGCCAATACTGAGTTTGCAATGCTGGATATGGATTAGGGATCAACACCTGTGGGAGGGAGAGGGCCAAAACAAATTGAAGGGGGAAAATTTCACACTATGATACATGCCTGACAAAGCTTACCTACCCCAGGGAGAACTCTGCATTTGTCCCTTGGTGCCTTTATACTGCCCTCATCCACTACCCCTGGAAACGGAAACTGGATCTGCGCTCCCCCTGGAAGGGTGCATTCTTGGGCTGTTGCTAAGTGAGCTGGACCCTGTGGTTGCTGAAGGCTGGAAGAGATCTGCTGCCTCCAGCAGCTGGGGCAATGGCTCTTTCTTTGAAGGGGGATGTGGATGATACATCTCTGTACCCAGCCAACAGAATTGTTTCCATTTTCTCAGTACAAGGAGGCAACCAAAACTGATACCTGGGAGTGAGGAAAGACAGCGAAACTGGGGGATGAAGAGAGTAGAGGGCTTGAAGACAGAGTTGTGAAATTGCCACCTAGGTGAGTGAACTAGGGAAATATACTGCATTTCCAGGCAGCTTTATGGGTCCATTTTAGGTTTAGGTTTAGTGGTTATGAACCTCAAGTGATTCAAGACAGCATAGTTGTTGGGTTTCCTCCAATCATATTGAACTTTGTATGCGTAGATGCAGAAGCAGAGTAAGAGAGAGAAAGAATAATTGAGAAATCAAACAGTTAATAGGCAGCCATATTATTTAGAGACTTGCATACCATTTAAGGACCTTGTCTTTTTATTCTGGGTTAGGTGGCAAGCCATTTCAGGTTGTTCATTTTAGTCCTTTTGATGTTGAGGAATTGAGGAATTGTACATGTATGGAAAATTGCACGGAACATAAATGTACAGCTCAGTAAATGATCATGAAATGATCACCCACGCTATTCTATTCAGGACAAGAAATAGGGTATGGCCAACAGAGGAAGGCCCCCAGTGTGCTCTCCCAGTGATTATTCCTTCCTTTCTTTAATGATAATTCCTCTCCTGACACGTAGTTTTAATTTTATTTTTTCATATTTTCAGAAATGGAGTCAAACAACATATACTTTTTGGGTCTGGCATCTTTGCTCTCCATTACATTTTTGAGATTCATCCCTGTTGTTGCATTTGTAAGTTCAGCCACCAGACTTCAGGCTTGATTTTCAGAAATTTTAATCATGCAGCTACAGGAGATAGTTCTGTGGGTTTGTTTGTTTGTTTTTTCAGGATGATCATAGACGTTTTCTTGGTCCCTACCCAGGTTGTGAGATTGGGATTTAAAGCCCTGAGCTCATCTTTTTCTTTCTCCGAACTCTCCAGTTACACTTAGAAGCAATGGACCCGACACAAAACTCCTCATTCTTTAGTCCCGTGATAACGTTTTGTGGCAGCAACTACTTCATCGCTTAAAACTTTCTCTAGACACTAGGTACCTGCTTAGTTAATGCATGCCATGGACTACTTGTGTTTTATTTATCATGGCAATTAGCTCAATAATGCCTTTAAATCTAGTCAGATTCCCATCCTTAAAATTCTATTGCTTCTACACTAATTCACTTCTATTATCAACAACTATCAGTTTTTGATAATAGAAGGCACCTAAAGTATTACGTGAATAGGAGTTTTGCTATAGAAATTACAGCATAGTGTGGGGGGAGCTGGAAAGGGAAGAGAAGAGTTGAAAAATTATACCAAGTCACTAACGTGACAGTGGGTGGGTGGTAGGAGCATGAAGGAGAAAATTGGAGAAGCTGTGTGTGTCTGGCCACTGAAGTAGGACCACGAAGAGAGATTTGGGTGGAAAGGTCTGTGGAAGCTACCACCTCTGAGGAAACTGCACTAAAACATTTAGTGATCAGCAGGGCAGAGCTAGACTCTGGGGCTACCTCTGTGTCTGTGCGTCACTAGGTCTGAGACCAGGAGCTTCAAAGAGTATTTACCTCTCCTGTGCTTCTACCTGTCCCATCTTGCATGAGTGCCTTATTTGATCAACTCTAATCCAGAACCATGTTGAACAGGAGATTCTGGAAATATATTTCCCAGGCTTAGACAGGAGTGGGAATGCCAAGTTGACAAGTTTAGAATATTCTATTTATGTGATGAACAATATCAACTGACAATCACATGTTACATCAACCTTGTATTCCTGGAATGAATGCTTTCTGGCAATTTTGTTGTATCTTTGTTTAATATCTGCTGGATTCATGTTGCTAATTCATTTTGTGAGTAGTATTTTTTTATGTCTACCTTTGTAAGTGGGATCTGCCTGTAATTTTCCTTTTTTATAATGTCCTTGACAGATTTTTGGAATTAATTTTATGTTGTTCTCATATATTGGTGGGACATTGTTTCTTCTTTTTCTATTTTCTGGTAAAGTTTGTGCAAAATTGCATATTTCTCTAAAATATTTAGCATTTAGGTTATTAAGTATGAAATGTCCGATTTCCTTAAGGACTAAGTTTGACAGTTGATACCTCTGACATTTCACTTTGACAATTCTTGTTTTATTTTTATCATGAAGGTACATCCTCAGTCTTGCAAATGCATGATTTGGCTTGTGATTATCTTTCCAATTTTTTAGAGCAATTTTTGAGAATCCATGGATAAGTCAAAAATTCATGTTAGTTTCGAATATGAGTTCTGTCATGGCACCAATGCAGTGCAGACAGCTCAAAATATCAATGAAGTGTTTGGGAAGGATGTGGCTAATGAATTCTCAGTACATGTATGGTTTGAGAAGTTCCATTCTAGTGATTTTATTCTTGAAAATGAACCGTGTGGGTGACTTGAGGCCAAGGTGGGTAATGATGAGCTGAAAGTTGTAGTAGAAGCGAATCCATCTCAACTTACTCATGAATTAGCAGCAAGGTTTGACGTTACTATTCCAACAATATTGGACCATTTGAAACAAATGGGCAAGGTGAAGAAGCTGGATAGATGGGCTCTGCGTGAATTAAACGAGCTTCAGAAGGGAAATCATCTGGAAGCTTGCCTTTCTTTGCTATCATGACATAAAGGTGAACCATTTCTACACCATATTCCATCCCTTGTATTCTTATGTGTGATTAAAAAAAATGGATTGTTTTTGAAAATCACAAGTGTTTGGCACAACAGTTGGATAAAGATGAACTGTCAAAACACAGTCCAAAACCAAATATTCATCAAAAAAAGCTAATGATGTGTGTTTGGTGGTGCAGCGCTGGTATCATCCCCTACAGCTTCATGAAACCTGGTTGACCAATTACAGAAGATGATGTCTACTGCAACTAATTGGATAAAATGATGAAGATGCTTGTGATGAAGCAGCCAAAATTGGTCAATAGAGACAGGCCAATCCTCTTGCATGACAACGCTCGACCACGTCGCACAAACAACGTCTCAAACTACAGAAGCTGGACTTGAAACTCTTTGTTATACACAATATTCACCAGAACTTTCACCAACTGACTTCCACTTCTCCCAGGCTTTGAACCACTTCTTGCAAGGAAAAATATTCAATTCTCAACAAGCTGCAGAAAACGCCTTTCTTGATTTCATTGCCACTTGCTTTCTAGGCTTCTTCACTGCTGGCACAAACAAGCTACCGTTAAGATGGCAAAACTGTGTGGATAGTTTAGATGCATACTTGATTAATTGTACTGCTTCTTGTTTGAGATATAATAAACTAAATTTTTAATTCAAAAC
>NW_012147953.1:546908-548621 GCF_000956105.1 Propithecus coquereli
GAAAATATTCAAAATAAATTCCTAAAATTGATACAATAGCAGATACATCATTAGCAGTTTTTGATTAAGAGCTGAATAATGTTACCAACCTGAAAAGTATATACTAATATTAAAAACAATCTACAGTTTCTTACTAATTACTTTACATCAATTTTTAAAACAACTAATTTTTTAAAAATCTAGTTTCCAGCTAATTAATAGGTTATAAAGTTATAAAGTATTAACCACTGGAGTATACATGAATGAAACCCTTGGAAATGTGTATCTTAATTATGTAACTGCTATCATAAGTATCCTTATCATGGAATCTTGAAAGAAACAAAAATTATAAGTGGATGAATAGAAAATTATGCCATTGAATTACCTTGAATTATTTTTGTTCGTGTGTGTGTGTGAGATCTATATTAAGGTATATGAGGGTATTAAATATGGGATTAATTTCTAGCAGAATTTCTTAGCACTAACGTCTCCCTAAATATAAATTTAATAGTTTTTTTTTCTTAGTCTTCGTTGTAACACTTCTTTTTCTATTCTCAACTGCAACTTTTGAAAATCTTACAGTTTATCATTGCCTCATGTGGAAGTCTAGAATGGTGGTCATAAGCACAGATCACAGGGTCAGACAACCCTGTGTTCAATATGATTTCATCAATTACTAGCTGTAAGAAATCAAACAAAATCTTCACACAATTCTTCATTTTTCTTCTTTATAAAATGGTAATAGTGTTTCCTACCTCACAAAATTGATGTGAAGATTAAAAGTTACAAAACATGCAAATATATCCCTTTTTTCAGGGACTGACACCCTATCTAGTCACTCCTTCCAGATGCCTTCTTTTTCTAGCCCACATCGTGACATTGCGAGCCCTGTCAGTTCATGTTCCTTAAGTTCTCATCATCCATACTCACCCCCCTTCTCACCCACCAGTCAATACTTGTCATCACTCTCCTACACTACTTTCATCAGTATTTCCTAATCCTCCTCCATTTTTGCCCCTCCAACTCATTCTCCAGGGCAATGATATTTCCAAAATATGAAACAAATTATGTCACTAACCCAGTGTGAAACTATGTGGCTGGAGTTCCCCATTACTTCCAGGATAAAATTCGAATTCCTTAGTAAGGCCCCAAAGCTCTCCTGGAAAGGACCTGGCTTTCAGCTCCTTTCTAGCTTCGGGAATGGTTTTCCTCCATTCCATCCCCATCTCCTCTTCATACCAGCCATACCTGTCTGCCAGTTGCAAAACATGTGGAGCTGTCTTACAGCTCTAAAGCTTTTCTCTGGTCCATTCCTTTCTAAGATGCAGCCCCAGGATCATGTCCTCTGTGAATTATTCCATTCCTTCTTCTTCTTTCCATCCTCACCCGAGGTAGAATTGACCTGTCTCACCTCTATATTCCCACTATACTCCGTACAAACATATACCTGCATGCTATCACCTGGTGTCCTTGTTTGGGTGTATTTCCTAAGATTGCACTCTGAAAGTTATCTCCCAGCACCAAACCATTGACCAATAATAAGCACAAAACAAATGCTGATTGAATAAGTGAGTAGACGAAAATTCAATGGCTCTCTAAACCCAATTTCACTAGGATGATTCATTAAAGGAAATATTAAGAGTAAATTATATACACTTCCCTACCAGCTGTTCCAGCAGATTCACAGATTTGTGCTTCTATTGTTTTTTCATATTCACAAGTAAATCTAGTGCA
>NW_012147953.1:560966-562457 GCF_000956105.1 Propithecus coquereli
TTAAATATATTCCTAGATATTTAATTTTCTTTGAGGCTATTGTAAAAGGAATTGCATTTTTGATTTGATCTTCAGCTTGACTGTTATTGGCGTATATGAATGCCACAGATTTGTGTACTTGGTGTTCACCAGCTCTAAGCAAGCAACAAAAAAGTAGCACAAGGAGGGATGGTAGGGGAGAGTGACAAATCACAATGCAGTTGGGAAAAGAGGAAGAGAATGAGAAAGCATTCTCTATTCCTCATTGCCCCCAAATAATGGAGACTTCTATACACAGGCACCCTGCCAATGCTTATTACTTACATCTTCCCTATGTCTCATTAGTAAATATTGATATCATAATTTAAGGTCTACTACTAATCATTTATCTACATAGAAGAAATGGATACATTTTGGTATTTAAGTGTACGACCTAACTACATAGCTTTAAAAAAATGTCCTGCTGTGGTTTGAATGTGTGTTCTTTCCAAAACTCACATTGCAATTCAATTGCCATTGTATTAAGAGGCAGGACCTTTAACAGGTGATTAGACCATGAGGGCTCCAGGTGGGATTGGTGCCATTATAAAAGGGTGAGTTTGGCTCCCTGTTGTTCTCTCTCACCTTCTCGCATTCACCACGTGATGATGCAGCAAGAAGGCCCTGACCAGATGCTACACCTTGATCTTGGACTTCCCAGCCTCCAGTACTGTGAGCCAGTGTATTTCTGTTCATTATAAATTACCAGGTCTGTACTATTCTGTTATAGCAGCACAAAATAAACTAAGACATGTCCCTTAATAAATTCTGAAACTGCATTCTATTCCAGGTCCCAACTGGATAGTCTTAACCCAGTTCCTCCAATATGTATTTCTAATAAGTAAACAAATCATCCAATTACCATAGACCTCACTATCTTTTCTAAAAAAAAGAAAAGAGGGAGAGAAACACTTATTCATTTTAATAAAAGAAATATATCAGCTTAGGCAGTGATTTAATTTCATTCTACCACCTTTTCCACTGTAGACATGCAAAGGCATTATCCATATGCAATCATGTGAATGCCAACCTACATTAATTTATTATAGGAAAAGGCTGATATGAAAAAATTCTCTATTTGAAGTAAGAAACTATGTGAGTAGAATATTTTAAGTATTTACCTTTATACCAGCTTGGAGTTTAAAGATCTAGGGCCACATGATTTTAAAAGAAGCAACGTAAGATTAAGGTGGGAATAATGATAATTGCAATATTTCTCTCTTCCAATAAAGAGATAGTGACTTAGTCCATTTGTGTTGTTACAGCAAAATACAACAGATTGCATAATTTTTAAACAATATAAATTTATGTCTCTCAGTTCTGGAGGCTGAGAAGTCCAAGATCAGAGTACCAGGAGGTTTGGTGTCTGGTAAGGGCTAAATCTCTGCTTCCAAGATGGTGCCTCATTGCTGCATCCTCCCAAGGGGAGGAGCACTGGGTCCCCACATAGTAAAAGGATTGAAGAGCAAGAGA
>NW_012147953.1:564995-565497 GCF_000956105.1 Propithecus coquereli
TAGCTCAAAATAAGTATTTTGGTCTGATAGATGATATTAAGGAGATATTTCTCAACTTTAATTTCAGCCACACTATATAGTAAATGTTTCCTTGGTTTTGTGGAACACAATTGCACATAACCGATTTCCATACAGAATATTATCCATATCCTAATTTATATCCATAGAAATTGAGGGTGAGAATAGCTCACAATGAGAAGCAGAAAAAGACTTTTGGAATATTGGCAATTTATCTGCAGAAAAGGACACAAATGTGTGTGGGTGTTTTTCTTTTTTTCTTTTTTACCCTGAATGTATTAGATCATAAATAGTGTGGCTGCAGTATTACCTGAAAATGAATTCTTGTAAATAATACAACTCTTTACTTTTTATATTTTCCGGCTTGCATTCCACTAAAAGTATATATATATTTTTAATATTTACACCTCAAAGCCGATCATCATTGGTGTCAAACATGCAATATTAGAATGAGTATTTTATGAATACATATTGTGTGAACATG
>NW_012147953.1:565547-567558 GCF_000956105.1 Propithecus coquereli
GGCTTCAGGAGGTGTTCTCATCCTGAAGCTATCTTACAAAGCAGTGAAAAACAGGAAGGCAAAGAAAACATCTCCTAGAATACTAAGTCTTCTCTTCTTTATTTTTAACCCCCCTGGAAACCTTATTATCCACAGATACCTCATCCATTATTCTTTGCTGTCTCTAAAGGTCAGCACTCTGAATGGTATCTTCACAGGTAGAGTAGCATGGGTACAATCTTACTGGGTGATCAACATGGAGATCAGCCCAAAATCCCTCAGTAGATTTAACATCTTTAATAATTTGGTAGCCATATTTTGGTATCATCTAAAGTCAGATTTTTAAAGCAAATTTTACTATCCTTGGGGAGAAAAAATAATAAATTTTGCTGTTCTAAAATGCTATGATTTCCAGATTGAGTTGAGGGGTCCTCTCCAAAACCAGTTCCGAGAAAAAGTGGATCCATTTTCCATTTCTCTTTCTGAGCCACTTGTGAGGAACAAGTGATCTGGAAATCTGTGCTAAAACAAGTTTATGACACCCTGAGAAGTACTTTCAAGTCATTAAATAAAAAGAATCCTCATTTACATTTGTGGCAATAATCTGGAATCAGCACATATAAACCACTGTACTGTAGAAATACAAAGGCGAATCCCAGGGGTGATGAATCAGCAAATGGCATCTAGACACAGGGTCTCTATTCCTGTTTCTTAAATACCTTTTGTGTGTGAGGAGTAGGATGGATGTGATCAACAGTGCTGGCCCTCAGGGAGATAGTGTTCTAACAGGGAAGATTATGCCATGAGTGACAATAAAATGTCATGAGGATTATGACAATGGAAATAGAACACTGTATAAAAACTGAAGTCTATTCTTATATCGTGTTGCATTCACGGACAGAAATACGATTTTTGAAATGGGCATTTGTAAGGGGCCCTGCTGCTTGTCCACGTTGGGAGCAGCATGAAATGTCTATCAAGTCCAAACAGCTATGTGTGAAAGTATCTGGATGTGTCCTTTTGACTCGAACTTTATGAAAACTAACTAAGTATGAACTAGTGTAATTGAATCCACTTTTGTAAGGGCAATCTATGTATTTTGATTTTCTATAACAAAAATAAATTATGCAACTATACAAACTTCCAGGTCCTCTACCCTAAGGAAAGGGAGAGATGCCTTAGCCAGTTAGGCCTGAGAGAATGTCTCATTCTGGCCCCCCCTCCATTTCTCTCCTTCCAGAAACTTTTCTGGATAATTTTCCATGTTCCATTCTGGTCCTTTCCTTTTCAGTTGTGAGTATGGGGATTTTTTACTGGTTGTAGAATGTCCTTAGACTTTATGGACTTGCTCAAATTTTACTCTTTATCACAATATGCCTGGAATGAGCTCTGTAAAATGGAGACAGACCACTAAATTTGTTAAGCTGAAGATAGTGCTGTGTCTGCTAGTGTAAAAGTACATGATCTCCTGTTTAGAGTCTAAATGAAAAATTGATTCCCTCTTGGGCAGAAACATACATTCTAGACATTTTCTAGATGTCTAAGATCATTAAATGTTTCCTCTACTACTGGTTACAACTGTTCTGAAATTTTTCCTCATAGCCATTTGAAACCCAACATTGTTTAGGCCAGTGTTTCTTTAAATTGAGGTCCAAAAATACATTCTTTCAGGTACAAAAATTTATAAAAAAATTGAAAAGACGTTTTCATAGAATGAAATTTTAGTCTCTTAACTCAATGCTTCTCACACTGTGATCTGTAGATACATCTTGGGGGTCCATAACAATTAGTTTTAAAATAGAGTTGTGTGTTACCAAATTTGAGAAACATTCATATAAGTTACACCTGCTCCAAAGGGGGAAAGCCTTGAGAGGGACTCTCTCTCTCTCTCTCTCTGCTGCATTCTCTCTCTTTCTTTCTCTTCAGATACTACTTTGAAAACAACACGAAAGCCATGGACCCTGTCTCCCAGAAAAATGTACATCTCACAGATTTTTCAGTGGGTTCTGGAATACCAGGAAGCAAAAAATCC
>NW_012147953.1:567608-569028 GCF_000956105.1 Propithecus coquereli
GTAATGGATGAGGCGCCATGGTTGCTGCACCCCAACCCATGTTTACAGATGGGGGCGGGGGTGGTGGGGGTGGGGGCAGTGAAAAATTATGCATGTCAAACATTGGAGGAGGAAAAGCGTATTGTGGTATAATAGGATTATCTTGTCTCTGAGGCGGAAATCCCGAAGCCTCCTGAGATACCGTGTGTTCCAAGTTATAAAACTGCTGAGGTGGAGTCCTACCACGGCAAGATCGAGGATATCTACCCCTGGAAAATCCTCGTGTGAATTCTCTGTTGCGATAGCCTTTGGAATGCTCTGAAGCAGAGCTATGAGCATTCCAATTCTGATGTACTTCAGCAAAATCTTCACCTTTGGGCGGGAGAAAGAAAAGCATAAAAACAAAAATAAGGTCAATATATTAAAAAGCACTGTTTGAAATTTCAATGATGCCTTTTAACTTCCAGTGTATCTTCTGGCAGTTAAAAAAGTATAAGGCTTAAAATGGTCAATTTTAAATGATTTGAAAAGGCAAAACTTAAAGCCAAAGGATCAGGAAAGAAAAGGCATAGTAAGAGAAAACATTTAGACAATAACTGCTCTACTCCAGCCAAATATCACAAAAATAACTGTGGCACCATCCCTACCCACATTCTCAAAGGCTGAGTAGGGAACTTAGACTTCTACCCTTGCCAGGCAGCAATGAAGGACCTGAGCCCAGGGTAGTGTCAAGAGCAGGTTGAGCAGAGCACTAGTAATAAGGCCTCCTGCAATGGCAGTGGACACTACATGGGGAGCCCGCACCTCCACCTCCACTGGCAGCAACACCACTGTACTTCCTCCTCATGCAATGGGGTGATATCAGAGAAGACTAAATGAAATCAGGATTTTCATCACTGCCCAATGGTGAGAAGACCATCATCCTCCATTGGTGAACTCCACGTGGAGAGCAATATCAAGATACTCCTATCCCTACCAGGCACAAGGAAAGACGTGGTGGGGAGGCAGAACTTCTATCCTCTCCCTGCAGAAATGAGGCACTCCTTGGCCTCAGGTATTAATAGGAGCTAAGAAGAAAACCTGGACTTCAATTTACCCCTTTCCTTTCCTTACCAGAGTGGTATTTAACAAAAACAAACCAAACAAAAAAGCTGAAACAGAAGATTTACATAAGATCCACAGCCTTGCAACATAATATCCAATAGATCTAGGTTTCAATCAAAAATCACTCATCATAAAGAGAACCAGGAAGATTTCACCCTAGATGAAAAAGGAAAATCAACAGAGGTCAACACAAAGATGTTAGAAGTAGGAAAAGAAGATTAAAGCACTAATAAAAATGCTTTGACAAGAAATTATGAACATGTTAAAAATATTAAAAATAGAAAGTCTCAGCCAAAAAATAGAAGGTACAAAATAAAGAAAAAAATAGAAATGTTAG
>NW_012147953.1:569078-570863 GCF_000956105.1 Propithecus coquereli
ATTCATGATTCATGGGAGGTCAAAAAATATCAACATTAACAGGAGTTTGGGAAAAGTTGACTTCAACCCTCATGGATGATTTTTGAAGGTTTCTAGAACTTCAGTGGAGGAGGGAACTGCAGATGTGGAAGAAAAAACAAGAGAACTATAAGTAGAAGCGGAGCCCAAAGATGGGACTGAATTGCTGCAATCTCATGATAAAACTTGAACCCATGGGGAATAAAGAAAGGGATTTCTTGGAATGGAAAACACTCCTGGTGAAGATGCTATGAACATTGTTGAAATGACAACAAAGGGTTTAGAATATTATGTAAACTTAGTTGATGAAGCAGTGGCAGGGTGTGAGACGATTGATCCAATTCTGAAAGAAGTTCCACTGCAAGTAAAATGCTATCAAATAGTATCACACGCTGTAGAGAAATCTCTCATGAAAGGAAGAGTTAATCGATGTGGCAAACTTCATTGTTGTCCCATTTTAAGAAATTGCCACGGCCACCTCAACCTTCAGCAATCACTATCTTGATCAATCAGCAGCCATCATCATTGAGGCAAGACCCTCCACCAGCAAAAAGCTTACAACTCACTGAAGGCTCAGATGATCATGAGCATTTTTTAGCAATAAAAAATTTTTAAATTAAGGTATGTACATTTTTTAGACACAATGCTATCGCATACTTAATAGACTACAGTAAAGTGTAAACACAACTTTTACACGCACTGGGAAACCAAAAAATTCATGTGACTCACTTTATTGTGATATTTGCTTTACTGTGGTGGTCTAGAACCAAATCTCCAAGGTTTGCCTATATCTAAGGTACAGAAACTTAAAGATTTTTTTTAAAATGCCATGGTGATTACAGCAGTTTGATGACTTACTGTAACATCTTATTCTTCCCATTCTTGTAGAAAACAATTTAGGTTTTTTCTTTTAGTGCTTTTAGATATTATCTCATCTAACTTATAATATCCTACCAACCAGAAAAAGACTATGCCATAACCTATTAAGGTAATTCTTAAAGAGAAGTTGCAAAAACATTCCAAAAAAGAATAATGAATCAAGTACTTACATGATAAATTCAAGGTATATACCAAGGCAGAGCATCTCAAATTGTGTACTAAGAATTCTGCAGACTCCTCAGCCCAAGGCGAGGTGAATGAGGCATCAGTGCAACCAGAGTTCATGGGTTTATGGTAAGTGGTCTCCAGGTTACTCCAAGGTGCCATACAAACATTATTTTCTAAGTGTGTCAAGGAATGAAAGACTGGGAAGGAAAGGGCTGATCTGAGAATTAAGAGAACTAGGTTCAACTCCTTGCCATCTCACTAGCTGAATGACCTTACTTAAATTGCTGAACCTTTTTGGAACCCTTAGTTAAGCTCCTCATTTTTTAAATGAGAACGAGTTTAGAATATTTTGAAGGCCCCTTCTAGTTCTAAAACTCCATTAATTTCCCTTACAGTGCCACTTCATGATGTAAATTAAGTCACTATTCAGTTAATTAAAAACTCTAAATTCATTCAGTCATTCAATGTATTTATTAAGCTTCTAGTCTGTGCCGGGCATGTGAGAATCTGGGAAACAGATATGGAAGACATAATCACTACATACCTCTTATTATGAATAAATCCTTGAATCCTTTTTAAGAAGTTAAATAGTAAAGCCTTCTGAATAGCACCCAAATCATAGAAATCTGCACAAACAGAAATTTGCCTATGCATAATGAATAAACATTTACTTTATTTATAGTCAGAGTTTCTGCCAATATATAAAGATTTCATCCTCTA
>NW_012147953.1:570938-573448 GCF_000956105.1 Propithecus coquereli
TAAATTTTAACACATAAATTTTGGAAGAGACACATTCAAATTATGGCAGTTGGGTTGCTTCTCTTCAACTCCAAAGATAGATGTCATTGACAAAATACACCACTGAGAACCAAGTGAGATGCTAAGGATACAATTTAAGTAGCTACATTTTTATTTGTCTTCTCCTTGCTACCAAGACCTCCAACTTCACTGCTGCCACAAACAGAACTCCCTAAGTTCCAGAGTGAACAGCCAAAAGGTTGGCGCTGTATATTTACCCTGAAATATCTGCAGACTAACTCCTGAAATTAACCATCTGGAGTACCTTTTAAAAATAGTTTTCTAGATCTGTCTCATACCTATGGAATTCAAATCTGGAGGTCAAGTCTAATAATGTACATTATTAATAAACTATCCAAGTGATTTCTAGGTAGCCCAAAGTCTCAAAAACACTGAATTAAGCACATTCATCCCTTGGTGTCTGTGGAGATTGGTTCCAGGACTCCCACAGATACCAAAATCCATGGATGCTCAAGACCCTCATACAAAATGGTGTGGAATTTGCATATAACCAGTGTCTATCCTCCTATGTACTTCAAATCATCTCTAGATTACTTATAATACCTATTGCAATGTAAATGTTATATAAAGTTTTTATTATTTAGGGAATAATGAAATAAGTGTGCATGTTCAGTACAGGCACAATCGTCTATTTTCTATTTTTCCAAATATTTTCAATCCATGGTTGTTTGAATCTACACATGCAGGACCCACAGATCCAGAGGGCTGACTCTGCAAGAGGGAAGGCAAATTGGACTGAAGTGGTAAAGATATCAACTTAATTGAAATGAGGGATCAAATAGTATAATTCAACTCTATGTTTCTTTGGATATTAAATATCCACTGTCAAATAGCACTACAGGCGTACATTGTTTTATTGTGCTTCATTTTATTATGCTTTGCAGATACTGCATTTTTCACAAATGGAAAGTCTGTGGCAACCCTATGTCTAGCAAGTCTATCTGTGCCATTTTTCCAACACCATGTGCTCACTTCCTATATGTGTCACATTTTGCTAATTTATACAATATTACAAACTTTTTCATTATTATTGTATCTATTTTGGTGACCCGTGATCAGTAATCTTTGATGTTTCTCTTGTAATTGTGATAGAGTGCCACCAACCACAGCCATACAAGACCACGAACTCAATTGATAAATGTGTGTATCCTGATTTCTCCACCAATGACCATTTGTGTCTCCCTTGCTCTTCTCAAGCCTCTTTATTCCATGAAGAACAATATTGAAATTAGGTCAATGAATAACCCTACAATGTCCTCTGAGTGTTCAAGAGTCAAACATCTCTCACTTTAAATCAAATGCTAGAAATGATTAAGCTTAGCGCTCCATGTCGAAAGCTGAAATAAGCTGAGTGGTAGGCCTCTTGAGACAAAGTTAGCCAAGTTGTGAAGGCAAAGGACAAGTTCTTCAAGGAAATTAAAAGTGCTACTCCAGTAAACACACAAACGAGAAGAAAGCGAGACAGCCTTCTTGCTGACATGGAGAAAGTTTGATAAACTTTGATAAAAGACCAAATCAGCCACAACACTCCCTAAAGCCAACATCTAATCCAGAGCCAGGCTCTAACTCTCTTCAATTCCATAAAGGCTGAGAGAGGTGAGGAAGCTGCAGAAGAAAAGTTGGAAGCTAGAATAGATTAGTTCATAAGGTTTAAGCAAAGAAGCTGTTTCCGTAACATAGAAGTGCAAGGTGAAACAGCAAGTGCTGATGTAGAAGCTGTAGCAAGTTATCCAGATCTAGCTAAGATTGTCGATGAAGGTGGCTACACTAAAAAAACAGATTTCCAGGGTAGAAAAAACAGCCTTCTATTTGAATGCCATCTAAGACTTTCACAGCTAGAGAAGTCAATGCTGGCTTGAAAGTTCAAAAGACAGGCTGATTCTCTTGTAGCTAAGGTAGCTCGTGACTTTAAGCTGAAGCCAATACTCATTTATCATTCCAAAAATCCTAGAACCTTTAGAATTATGCTAAATCAACTTTGCCTGTGCTATATAAATGGAAAAAGAAAGCCTAGATGACAGCACATCTGTTTACAGCACGGTATACTAAATATGTTAAGCCCACTGTTCAGAAAAAAAAGGATTCCTTTCAAAATATCATTGATCATTGACAATGGACCTGGTCACTTGAGAGCTCTGATGGAGGTGTACAAGATTAATGTAGTTTTCATGTGTGGTAACACAACATTCACTCAGCAGCTCATGGATTGAGGAGTCGTTTTGACTTTCAAGTTTTATTAAGAAATATTAATACATTTCATAAGGATATGGCTACCACAGAGATTCTTCTGATGTATCTGGGCAAAGTAAATTGAACACCTGGAAAGGATTTACCATCCTAGATGTCATTAAGAATATTCATGATTCATGGGAGGTCAAAAAATATCAACATTAACAGGAGTTTGGGAAAAGTTGACTTCAACCCTCATGGATGATTTTTGAAGGTTTCTA
>NW_012147953.1:576988-578238 GCF_000956105.1 Propithecus coquereli
ATATTAAAAATAGAAAGTCTCAGCCAAAAAATAGATACAAAATAAAGAAAATACAAAATACAAAATAAAGAAAAAAATAGAAATGTTAGGACTAAATCTTATAATAATCAAAATAAAGAACTCAATGGAGTAATTATTGAAGGAGAAGTACAAAGTTGGAGAACTGAGATTACCTGACTGCAAGACTTATTATAAAGCTACAGTAATAACTACAGTGTCATATTGGTAAAAGAGAGACAAATAGATCAGTGGGATGTAATCGAGAGCTCAAAAATAGACCCATATATATATAATCAACTGATCTTTAAGAGCAAAGGCAATACCACGGAGCAAAAGTAGTCTTTCAACAAATGGTGCTGGAACAACTGGATATCCACATGTAAAAAAATAAATCTAGACAGACACAGACCTTAACACCCTTTGCAAGAATTTGAAATGGATCACATACATAAATGTAAAATGCAGAATTATAAAACTACTAGAAGATGACATAGGAGAAAATTTAGATGACTTTGGGTTGATGATGACTTTGTAGACAAGACATCAAAGGTATGATACATGCATGGAAGAACTGATAAACACCAAAGAAGATATCAAGATGATAAATAAGCATAAGAAAAGATACTCTACCTCATATGTCATCAGGGTAATGTAAATTAAAACAATGAGATATCACTACACACCTATTAGAACTGCCAAAATCCCAAACACTGACAACACCATATACTGCTAAGGATGTGACACAACAGGAACTCTTGCTGGCAGGAATGCAAAATGGTACAGCCACTTTGGAAGACAGTTTTTTAGTCTCTTCCAAAACTAAACTACTCTTACCATGCAATACAGCAATACTGCTCCTTGGTATTTACCCAAATGAGTTGAAAACATGTTCATACAAACACCAGGATGTTTTTATCAACTTTATTCATAATTGCCAAAACTTGGAAGCAATCAGGATGTCCTTGAGTAGGTGAAAGGATAAACTGTAGTACAACCAGACAATGGAATAATATTAAGTGCTAAAAAGAAATGAGCTATTAAGCCATGAAAAGACATGGAGGAACCTTAAATGCATATTACTAATGGTAATAATTAACATTGGAAGATGAGTGGGAGGGACATGGAGCTGATTTTTAGGGCAGTGAAACTACTCTGTATGACACTATAATGGTAGACACATCATACGCATTTGTCCAAACCCATAAAATGTACAATACAAAGAGTGAACTCTAATGTGAATAAAGGACTTC
>NW_012147953.1:579837-580332 GCF_000956105.1 Propithecus coquereli
ACCATGAAACACTACTCTGCAATAAAAAGGAACTATTGATACATACAACAATCTGGGTGGATCTCCAGAAAATTATTCTCAGTGGCAAAAGCCAATCCCTCATGGTAACCTATTCTATGACTTCATATTTTTAACATTCTTGAAATGACAAAATATAGAAATGGGCAACAGAATAATGAATTAAGGAGGGGTGAGAGGTAGGGAAGTAGCTGTGACTACAAAAGGCAACATGAGAGAGCTCTCTGGTGATAGGGGGAACTGTTGTATATCTTGATTGTACAATGTCAATATCCTAGTTGAGGTACTATACTACAAAGTTTGTTAACATGTTGCCACTAGGGGAAAATGGATAAAGGACATACAACATTTCTCCTATTATTTCTTACAACTGTATATGAATTTACAATTACCTCAAAAAGTTTTAAAAAAGGAAAAGGGAATGCATGTTAAAAAAAAAATAGTGATTTAGGTGTTAATTAAGTACCACATAATAAA
>NW_012147953.1:582347-583313 GCF_000956105.1 Propithecus coquereli
AGGAGACATGAAAGAAAAGTTAATAAAGAACCTTACTGTGCCATTTTAAATAATTGGACATCATTTTAAGAGCAGGAGGAAGGAACTAAAGGATTTTAATTGGGAATAGTTTAGTTTAGAGAGATTACCCTAGTAGTATTCTCCTATCACTTCCTAAAAATCAGAGAAAAATTCACAATTTTCTTGTATACAAATTAATTCTAATTTGCATTCATTAAATACATTTATTCAACTATACATTACTTATTGGTATGTTAAAAATGAATATAAAGATGAATAAGATGAATTCCTAAGTAATTTTTAGGTCCTTTATACAAGCCCAACATTTTTCTAGCACATAATTTCTTCCATTTTCTTTATGTAAGCTTCCTATTTTCATAGTACATTTTTTTTTTCAGTTTAAACCCCACAAATTTCAAATTCTAATCTATGATGAACACCAGGTAATAATTCTAGACTACAGAAGTTCATCATCACATATTACAAAATTAAATCCCAACATATGTCATGATCCAGTCAGCTACCTGGAAAAAACAAACATGATGAAGCATGCAAGATTTAATTTTGTAATTAACCTAAGCAAACCAATTTTATAAATGATTAACATTACCATAATTAGTAACTTTAATACTTAGGTCTAAAATAACACTGATAAATTAGAATATTTGGATTTTACAAGATCTTTATGACTCTCCAAACATTTTAAAAATACATACTTGTATCAGTAAGATGCTCTAAACATAACTGAGAATGGTAAGTATTTGGAGCCTTAATGGAAATCACACAGATACACGGCATTACTTAGAAAACATAAAATCCCACTTCAGTGTGGATACTAAGTTATTATAGGATCCACTGACAGGTAAAGTGACTCACACCTGCATAAAACCCTCTAAGTGGGTTAAACCTGATTCATGCTTCAGCAAAAAATTAGGAACTAACACAGACGATGATCTTTAGCCTTGC
>NW_012147953.1:585288-587052 GCF_000956105.1 Propithecus coquereli
TAGGACTAGATGTCCTCACTGCTTTAAACTAGATCTCAAAAATAAAGGAGATTCTCAGGAATTAATGCCATTAAAATCAATGTACAGATGTTAGTGCATTGGCACAGCATGAAAATCATTAAGTTTGTTTTAGATTTTTGAATCAGAACTTTGACATTACATATGAGCCATTATCAATGATTTTTCCATCACTTAAAAAAAAGTGCATTTCCTCAACTGTCATTTTACACCTGCACATTAAATATAGCTCTAGTACTCCTGTTTGCATATGACACCTCATGACCTGCAGTGCCCTTAGCCTAGAATTAAAGACATAAATGGGGAAAAATGTCCTAACTAGTGCATCTACCACAGAAAATCAAAATCTGCTAAAGGAAAGATAAAGCTACATTTGAAAAGGCACTTTTAACAAGATGGTAAGTACATGGGAAGCTAAGATTGAATTGCCTTACTAGAGACTGGCAAGCTGGAAAGGAGCTGAACTTCTCTACCATAAAGGCACAGTACTCCACTGAATTTCCATGACAAACATCAAAATTCAGTCTAGAATAGAATAGTCTTTGTCAGGTGGGGCTTCTGCAGGATAGGCCTAACTTCCCAATTCTTTGGTTTATTCTTATTTCTTTCCAGGAGAATTGCAAATCAAAAACAAAGACGGCACCTATTATTTAAAATCTATTTAATAAATACATTCGGAAAACCTTTTCAAGTTCTTCTGTTTTAAGCTAAAATATTTTATTGGTTAAAAGCTAAACATACAACATATCCACAGCACTATCCAAATATTCAAAGCAGAATGAATGCTACATATTATTTTAAAACAGGTTAAAATATTTATTGCTTTACATCTATTTAAATTCATCTTTCTTGTCAGAGTTATTTAGGAAAATTAACCTTACACAGTCTGAAGAATAACTTAGGCAAAATGTTCCTTCAGATAATCAGGTGGATTCTTATACCTGAGTTTAATCAATCATCAGGACCAAAATTTTCATCTCTGAAATAATAAATGAAATTCAGAGACTTGATTTAATATGTAAGTGGTGTACAAAGACCTTATGCCATGCAACTGGGACCAGTACTTCTGACGTAGTACCAAGGCTACTGCTTACTGAATGAAGTTCCTTTGTATTTCCTGCCAAAACCACAGCCATAAAAATGCATCACCTATGTTTCAAGTTTCCAATAAAAGGAGAGCTGGAACTAATATGAATCTGCATGTCAAACTAAGCGCAAAGTCTTTTTGGATTTAAGATTCCCTACCCCTTCGCCGATCTTTGGCAGTCTTTTCTTCCACTTCTAATTTGACAATATTTTTAGTGGCTCATATTTATTACACTTTCCAAAGCAATCAATTTACTTTTATTAAAAAAATCTATTCCACTTAAATTCATATGTCATTTGTTTATATGAAAAACTAAATTACATAATTATAATAACAAGTTCAATCGATATAAACAGCTAGAGCTAACACTTGACAATATAACTAACACTTGAAAAATACACAATTAACCAGTGGGAGCACAAATAAACAGAAATACTCCCAGCCAAATGCCACCAGGCTAGTTTGTTGGTTAGGTCAACTTCATACACCATGGCTTTATACACAATTTCTGAGGGATGCATTTTAATTGTCTCTTCTATAAATTTATAATTTATAAGCAACCTGAGATGTACTCTCATTTTTTCTCTCAAAAATTATAAAATTTCATTGAAGAGTTAAGACTATGAATGTAATCCAAAGAAAATTTTATTTGGCCGGGC
>NW_012147953.1:606265-607265 GCF_000956105.1 Propithecus coquereli
TTCTTTTCTATGAAGCATCGATTACTTACTGACATATGAAAAAGTTAAAGGCTTCGCAAAAGCATCTTCCTTTGAACAGATGAAGTAAAAGTGATAGAGCTCACAGTAATTTTTATCATTACATTGAACTTCCCTCTTCAAAAAAACATAAGCATTATCCCACTGGTCTAGCATAATCTCCAATTCTTGCAAGTGCCATAAATGTTGAACAACTGATCTACCACAATCACACACACACACACACACACACACACACACACACATACACACACTTCTTAGAAAATCAGAGCAACAAGCAAGAATATCCTGTTTTACAAACTTTTCCTGCTGCTTGTGTTACCTTGCACAGATAATGCCATGCCCACTTAGGGAATATATTTATATTAGCTCAGATTATTAAAATTAATTCAAAGAATCTCTTTTGTATCCCAATTAATTTCAACAGTTAGTATTTCCAAGTTGTAAACATACACATAAATTGACAGATCAAGGGTCAACATTTTTTGAGTTAAATCTGCTTCTGGAACAGATGATGAGTAAGGATTGATGACTACAGTAAGCACTAACAATTCATTTGCAATCGTCACCTCTCCATAATCCCATCCCCGAAGAGTCAAATTAAATGAAAGCTGAAAATCACCTAATCTCATACTCTCGTCTTATAGAAAGGTAAGAAAACAGGACTCAAAAAGAGCACTTGTTAACATTAGTACTTGGTCAATTTCAGAAAGTCATCACCAGAACCTGGATCCCTAGTTCCTATGCTCTTCCTATAACACAAGCAACTGTGTTTTCACAGACTCATTCTCTTCCGACAATTAATTCTAGATGTCAGGTAATTTCAGGTAGATGGGTACAAATAAACTCAAGAGTTTGTACCATATATTGATAAAAATGTTCAAAGGCTCTCAAACTAATACTCTGAAAGAATGAAGTAGGACAAGATCATTAATTTCATGCCATCTCTCCACTTCTATCTAGATGGGTATTATCTCATTAG
>NW_012147953.1:607315-609013 GCF_000956105.1 Propithecus coquereli
ACTGCCACTATTTTGGAGAATCATTTCAAAGTGCTTAGATTTATAATCAAATATTTTTGAAAGACTTGTCACCTCTCAAATTTACAAAGCATTCTATGTAAAGTTTAGAAATAGATTTAATTTCTGCCAGTAGGCTTACGCCATTTAACTAAAGTTAGAGGTGTAAATGTTGTATTTTTATCTGACTCCTTTCAAAGCTAAATGACAGACAGCTGAATATTAATATTATTAGTCACACATATAGGTCCAGAAATTCACATGTAGTGGAAGGTATTAAAAATATATCAGTTTAGAGGTTTTAATTACCAAAATGTTGGGTATTTTGAAATTAAAATTGCCTAAGTTAGCTACTAAGAGAAAAAAGGCAACTGTCATGAAAATCACAAATAAAAAGAATCAATCAGCTTTAATACCTTCACTTCATATTCAGAAAATCAAGATATATGTTTCCCTTGCCTCTTCTCCCCTCTCCTCCTCCTGCTACTATTTTCTTAAGGACAGCAAGAAATGTTTTGTTTTTGCCAGAGCAGAAAATTCGTTTCTCCTAAAGTAGACCAATGAGCACAGAGAGCTACTCACAGCTCATCTATTCGTTTCCCATTACTTTTCTCTCTGAACACTCTCTGAGATGAAGCCCCCAAGCCCTCACAAAGGCACTGGCAGTAAATAGAGTCTGTACCACACCACAGTACTACTACTTCTAAATCAAAACTATTGAGACCCACACTTGTACCAAAAATACTAAACCATCCTTCAGTCACTAACAAGTCTTTTTTCTCCTCATGAACTTTCTCAAAAGAATTGCCAAAAAATATTAGCTCTAGACTCCAGTTAATTCTATCACTAACTGCTCTGCACTCCTAACATGACTTACCACTCTTTGATAAACTGGCCTCTTAACCTAAAAAACAAATGGAGGTAGTGAAAGGTGGCAGGACCTAGATAAAAACCTGATCCCTTTCTAATTTCGTTTAGAATGGAATAGTAGGAAAAGGTAGAAACAGGGAAGGTTATGAGTTGACCCAATAATATCACTTAAAAGACTTGCTTTTTTCTGTTTTACAAATTAATTATATCTCCTACAACAACAACAACAAAAGAAGCCAGTTGCTGCTCATCTGGGGAAAACTAAACCCCAGTAAGTTGTTTCTCCAAAGATAATAGCTGGTTTCTTATTTGTTTGTTTATTTTCAATCAATACACATTTACTTGGCACATATAATTTACAAAAGACTGTACTAGGTACAGTGGGCACTACTGAGGTGAATGTAACTCTGTCTCTGTTGTCAGGAAATGAACACTTAGTTAGTATTTACATTCTTGATCTTAAAAGGTTTTATGTCTTCTGCTAACTGCTCAAAATTGCCTACATGCTGGATAAAGTGTGTGGTTCTCCATATTAGGGAGGGACATACAAGGTTATTCCATTACTAAGACATTAAAGGGCACCCAACCTTATAGTGAGTTTGTATACATATCCATAATTCCCCAGACTATGATTACAATGACTCTTCACTGCTGTCACTAAAATCTTTTCCAACTTGAAAAAGAGTTTTTCAAGTTGAAAAAGATTCCACATTGAGCTTCCACCTGAGGAAATCAAAGTCTAAAAAAAAAAGTACCTGACAAACATTAGGAAAGAATTCTATACCTGTATATTTAATGATTCATACAGAAAACAGTAATAAGCAATATTAA
>NW_012147953.1:609063-610348 GCF_000956105.1 Propithecus coquereli
TTTGAACTAAAATGTAAATGACATTCAAAATTCTTGGATAAAAGCAAAGCACACTTTTTTAGTTGCTTGTTCCCAGGATCTAAAGTATTTATGAGCCACAGTTATAATGAAATCATAAAGTTTTAAGTAAAATAATACCACAGACAGGTTATAGGAAGCTATGGAATTAGTATGTAGCATTCACCACTATGGATAGGTATTTATGGTCCTACCTCAAATAATCACAGGAAAACTTGACTGAGTTCACACGAGCAATTTAGCTAGTTCAGAGTTAACAGAAAAGAAGGATTTAATAATATTTTAAATAACTATGAGCCTCAAACTGTAGAGTTTAGGTTAACTAATACCTGAAGGCTAAAGTGTAAAGAGCAACTTTAGACAGAGCAGGGCTCAGGCCAGCCCACTTCTCACACAGCTCCATATGAGGAATTGACACCCCTGCTCAGTCACTCCACCCAACTGTGAGGATTTTGTAACTTTCGTAGTACCTGACTTGAGATAAAAGCAAAGAAAGTAACAGAAAATATAAGAAACAGAATTTAGAAGAGTAACATCTGAAACACTTACTTTGAGGTGGGCAAGCAGCTTTCTTTACAGCTTACGTAACAGTATATATTCGGTAGAAACACGTATTGTGGAGGTTATAGCAACTTCATCTTGGATGCTAATCTGCCCCTGTTTGGGGATTGCCTCTAAGATTTCTACTTTACTGTTAACAGGACATCCTGCCCATAGGCAGATTCACACAGCATTCTTGCCTTTCCCTCAGGAGTCGACTTCACTTGTCCTATACATCCCTCCCCTATGGTATATAAGCCATGGGTTCCAGGTGAAACGGTCCAGGGTTCCACCATAGGGTCTTGCAGCCACCTGGGACCCAGCTTCTGTTCATAAGGCCCTACTAAATATTTCTTCCTGAGAAACTAGATATGTTAGCCTATTTCTTCAGCCTCTCAGCTTCCTCAGACTTTGGGGGTAGGATTGCACAGACCTGCTCACCATGGAATATGCATATAAAAATTTTATCCAACTGCTGTTTTACACTTGTTCTGTCATTTAAGAGGTGGATTTTTTTTTTTTTTATTTCAGCATATTATGGGGTCAGATGTTTAGGTTACATGTGTTGCCCTTGGTGGATTTTAAAGTGTCCTTTCATTTGGCTCTAGCTGGTAATGTTTATCATCTCTTATTCAAAAGCATTATTTTCTGCTAAGAGATCTCAAAGGATTCCTGTCATACAAAGAGGTTAACACATACTACAACACTGTGCAGACAGAACATAGGA
>NW_012147953.1:618553-620462 GCF_000956105.1 Propithecus coquereli
TTTAAAATGCTATACACATCTCTGAAGATGTAATATTAAGTGCTTAGCCACAGCAATCAGACAAGAGAAGGAAATCAAGGGCATCCAAATGGGGGCAGAAGAGGTCCAACTACTGCTGTTTGCTGACAATATGATCTTATATCTAGAAAACCCCAAAGATTCTGCCAAGAGACTACTGGAATTGATAAGTAAATTCAGCAAAGTCTTGGGTTACAAAATCAATGTACACAAATCAGTAGCATTCCTATACACCAACAACAGTCAAATTGAGAACCAAATCAAAGACTCAATACCCTTCACAATAACAACAAAGAAAATAAAATACCTAGGAATAAACTTAACTAAGGAGGTGGAAGACCTCTACAGGGAGAATTACAAAACACTGAAGAAGGAAATAGCAGAGGACACAAACAGGTGGAAAACCATATCACGTTCATGGGTCAGCAGAATCAACATTGTTAAAATGTCTATACTACCCAAAGTGATTGACAGATTCAGTGCACTCCCCATTCAAATACCAACATCATTTTTTGCAGATCTAGTAAAAATAATACTATGCTTCATATGGTACCAGAGAAGACCCTGTATAGCAAAAGCAATCTTAAACAAAAAGAACAAATTGGGAGGCATCAATTTACCAGACTTTAAGCTATACTACGAGACTATAGTAACTAAGACAACATGGTACTGGAACAAGAACAGAGATACAGGCCAATGAAACAGAACTGAAAACCCAGATATAAAACCGTCCTCATACAGCCATCTACTCTTTGACAAAGTATACAAAAACATACACTGGGAAAAGAATCCTTATTTAATAAATGGTGCTGGGAAAATTGGATAGCCACATGTAGAAGACTGAAACAAGACCCACGTCTCTCACCTCTCACAAAAATCAACTCACGGTGGATAACAGACTTAAACCTAAGGCATGAAAGTATAAGAATTCCAGAAGAAAATG
Source organism: Propithecus coquereli (assembly GCF_000956105.1). Lineage (NCBI taxonomy): Eukaryota > Metazoa > Chordata > Mammalia > Primates > Indriidae > Propithecus > Propithecus coquereli. The sequence continues at coordinate 619,515 of NW_012147953.1, forward strand.
TTGGAAAAAATCTTACAGATATTGGCCTAGGGAAAGAATTTATGAAGAAAACTCCAAAGGCAATCACAGCAACAACAAAAATAAATAAATGGGACCCGATCAAATTAAAACACTTCTGCACAGCCAATGAAACTATCACGAGAGCAAACAGAGAACCTACAGAATGGGAGAAAATACTCGCATGCTACACATCCTATGAAGGGCTGATAACTAGAATCTATATGGAACTCAGGAAAATCAGCAAGAAAAAAATCAAACAACCCCATTAAAAAGTGGGCAAAGGACATGAACAGAAACTTTTCAAAAGTAGACAGACTAATGGGCAACAAACATATGAAAAAATGCTCAACATCTCTTATCATTAGGGAAATGCAAATCAAAACCACAGTGAGATATCAGTTAACTCCCATGAGAATGGCTTTTATCAAAAAGCCCCCAAACAATAAATGTTGTTGCGGATGCGGAGAGATAGGAACACTCCTACGCTGCTGGTGGGACTCCAAACTAGTACAATCTCTGTGGAAAGTAATATGGAGATACATCAAAGGGCTACAAGTAGAACTACCATTTGATCCAGCAATCCCATTACTGGGCATCTACCCAAAGAAAAAAAAGATGTTCTGCACAACAGACATCTGCACTCGAATGTTTATAGCAGCACAATTCATAATAGCAAAAATGTGGAAACAACCCAAGTGTCCATCAATACATGAATGGATTAATAAAATGTGGTATATGTATACCATGGAGTACTACTCAGCCACAAAAAAACAATGATGATATAGCACCTCTTGTATTATTCTGGATAGAGCTGGAGCCCATTCTACTAAGTGAAGTATCACGAGAATGGAAAAAGAAGCACCACATGTACTCACCATCAAATTGGTATTAACTGATCAACAATTATGTGCACATATAGTAGTAACATTCATTGGGTGTCAGGCAGAT
>NW_012147953.1:620512-621571 GCF_000956105.1 Propithecus coquereli
AAATGTCAAAAGATAAAGTACCATTTCTACTACAGATTCATTATACAACTGATATAAGAGCAAATAACTTGAATTATTCTGTGTCCCATAGGTCCTATAAACTAAGGAGGCTGGTGGGCAATCTGGATCCTTTCCCAGTTCTAAAATCCTATGACTTGGTCAGTGCTGAGTTCTATTATCAGGTGTGTCTTGCTATGAGTTCATGATACCTACATTAACTTCAAGACTTCTCATAAACCTACCTCACATGTTGGGGATAAAGAAATCTAAAATATCCAGTTCTCAAATAATCCAACAGCTTCATATTTCATGCCATTAATAACAGTATTAAATTACAGAATTTTCTAATTTACATGTTTATAAGATACAATCAAAGGTTGTAGGCAGAACGACTCCCCCAAAGATATCTACCATCTAATCCCCAAAATACGTAAATATGTTACCTTACATTTAAGAAAAAGCCTTTGCATATGTAAGGTTAAGAACCCTAAGATAGGGGAAATTATCTCAAATTATACAGATAGGCTCAATGTAAAAAGTTCTTAAAAGCAGAGAATCTTTCCAGATATGGTCAGAGAGAGATGTGATAATGGAAGAAGGCTCAAAGAGAAATGCTACATCATTGGCTTTGAGGATGAAGGAAGAGTGCCATAAGCCAAGGAACATGGGCAGTCTGTAGAGGCCAAAAGAAATAAGGAAGCAGATTCTCCCCAAGAGCACACAGAAAGAAATGCAGCCCTGCTAGACATCTTGATTTTAGCCTACTGAGACCCATATATCAGACTTATGGCCTATAGAACTGTAAGATAATAAATTTGTGCTGTTGTAAGTTACTAACTTTGTGGTAATTTGTTAAAGCAGCATTAGAAAACTAATATACCAAATCAAAGACATACCTTCTGGAGAAGGTATATCAGTAAAAGCAAACTTTTAAATTTCTGTACAGAAATTAGGTATCATTTGTATAAGTAAAACCTGAATTTTACTCCTTCAAATTTAATGGCCATAAAATAGTGTTATTACACACTTAAAGAAAATTTACTACATAAAGTCCTTGAT
>NW_012147953.1:623373-623828 GCF_000956105.1 Propithecus coquereli
AAAAAAAATCTCTTTAATATTATCCTTTTTCAATGGTTGCATGGAATTCTGATATTTCTCCCACCTCCAACATCTCCCCACCTAAGTGACTTAATGGGTCTAGAGAGTATACACCCTAAATCTAGTTAGACTAAGAATACAGACATAAGTACTATTCTAGATTTTTCCAACCACACTTGAAAAAAGATGCCCCCATCTCCAAAAAGCTATTATTAAGGAATCCAGAGACACTCCATTTGAAGAGAAATAATTCTACTGGTCACTATAATTTTTTCACAGAAGTTCTCTCTCAGCTATCTTGTTAATTTTGCTAATTAATTAACTAGATTGTGATTAAACAGTAGTACTTAAAAGCAGCACTCTCTTCTGGGGCTGTGTGAAAAAGAGGTGAATGTCTGGCCTCTTCAGGAAAAAAGGAAATGACACCTATCAGTCAAACACTGAATTCTTGGAAA
>NW_012147953.1:628053-628385 GCF_000956105.1 Propithecus coquereli
TGATATTTTAGAGGGCAACTATGAAATGAGTCACACACTGATTCCGGTTCTGGAAGAGGTACTTCTTACAAGTAGTGAATGACATTTGCTAATGCACAAGTCCAGTGATAAAATCTGCTCCAATAACTAGCTAAATTATGGTAAGATCTAGAGCAAAAATTGTCATTATGTTTGGACTTCTAAAGCTCACTAGTTAAATAAAGTCAGGAGTAGAAGAAAAGGCAGGGAAGTCTCCAAGAGATAAAATGCTGTTACATCTTCTGGAAAACCTCTGAACTGAGAGGGAAGATCATGTGTCTAAATCAATGTTATTCTCAAATAAATAAGTGCTA
>NW_012147953.1:630800-633846 GCF_000956105.1 Propithecus coquereli
TTTCTTTTTAATAAGATTAAGAAAGTATCCTATTTTATAAAATTTTTTAAATCAGAAATGACTATTGAATTTTATCATGTCTTTTCATCATTTTGACATCATGATAGCATAATTTTCTGTAAACTGACCAGTTTAGTTTACAGGGTCGGCTGAAGTCCTGATGTTCTGATCCAAGTAGTACTATGAGACACCCAGCATGAAGAAAATCAGGGAAAATATACAAAGCCATAATATTCATAGTGAGGCAGGGACTCAGATTTATGGTCAAAAACAGAGTCTGGCAGGCCCCCTTAAATCCAGTTGCTACCTTGCTTCTGACCTATGTATCCTTAGAAGAATGAAAAATTTTGCCTACAAATGAGGAAGATGTCTGATTTCATCTGAAATCAAACTTAAGAGAAAAAATAGACATACATACTGCTATCTTTGATCACCACATTTCTAATTCCAATTCAGTGATCCTAGTACCTTGTAACCTAGGAATGTATATACAGTTTCCTGAGCATTCCTAAAAAAGGCCAATGAAGGCATTCAGTTGCCTCTTGATAGTAACAGATTTACCTATAAAAGCGATGTGCATGCAATCTCTATCCCAAATACTTCACAGAACACAAAAGGTATATAAAGAACTAAATATTGTCTATAAAACATGTAAGAGACAAGTGAAACCAGGCTTATACAATAGGTTGAGAGCCTGCTACAGAGTTTGCCTTTGAAAGTCCAGTTAAGTCAAGCAGTATATATTTGTTTCGAGAATGGCAGACATTTTCGGGACTGAGTCAAGGGAATACAGATCTATTTTAAATGAGCATGCCAGGAGAACAGGATAAAAAGGGGAAAATATCCCAAACTCCATCAACAAGAATGCACCTAAGAGACATGTTTTCCATAAAACTTTCTGGCAGGTTCAAAGACACAAACTTTAGTAGGTTCAAAGGGACAGATCTCTAGAAGGTTCAAAGGGGAAGTTCCCTGGGTTGCCATCTCAGAAGGGGCAATATATTAATAAAATTTTGTCTTAATGTACAGATGCCAAACATCACCAACTCTTCCCTAACTACTAAATCTAAAGTACTGCACCACTACCAAGACCCTAGTCATTCTTTGTAAGTTGTCTCACTGTTTTTCTTTCTTCTGAACACATTATCGTCTAACATTTTGTTTACATGATTAACGTCCATTTCCCTAACAAGAAAATAAATCCAACCATACTAGGACCTGGTTAGCCTTGCTCATTGCTATAGTACCCAAGAAGGTGGCTAACACATAGTAGGCGTCTAGTATATATTTATTAAATGAATCGACCTACCGCATCAGTCCAAGCTAAACAAAAATCTCAGAAGTCATAGTCTTTTTCAGTCAGAGCCAATATCAGATAATGAAATATATAATTCAATACAGAATTCTCAAGGAATGAAAAAGACCTGAATCCAACCTTCTCGAAAATAAAATAAAAAGAGCAGGCTTCCAAGCTTAACTGCCTAGGACTGATGCATACAGCCTCTGGTTTGCAGCAGCAAACATTATTAGAATTATTAGATTAACACTTGGCTCCCTGATAACACAGCAGTTGCCCTTAGCATGACAGTGAGTAAATCTCCTCAGTCACATAATCTCCTTTAAGGAAATAAAAATCAACCACTTTGCTTTTCCATGTGTGGGGAAAGGGTATGTACATATTCCAAAGAAGAAAAACACACAGACACACTCCAATAAGGGGCAAAAATGGCCAGAACACATACCGAGAGACATTACCCTTTTGACAGTGCACACAGGATATAAAGAATCAGAAGTAAAAGGCATACTGATAAACTGAAAAAATAGAAGGTCAACGTGATGAGGGAAGCCTTGGCTGAAAGACCTTGTTCATCATATAGTGAGCAAAAATCAAGTATACTGAAAATAAAAAACAAGAAGGCAATTTAATGCGGGTTAAGAAGATTAAAGTATGAGCCTGGATTACCCTACAACCCTTGTGGAAATAAGGATGAGTGGATGGGAAAGACTCTTTTTATTTTACTTATCCAACACTAGACACCAATTTAAATTTAATGAATATTAAATCAATTAAAAATTCGGTCTTCAATCACACTAGCCACATTTCAAGTGCTCAATGGCTGCAGTATTAAGATGGCATTGATACAGACATTCCCATCACTGCAGCACTGCTTTACATTCACACACATCAAAGGAACCCATTACCAAACAGACAGCCAGGTATTAATAGCATCAATGTATTTCCAGCCATTAATACAGGCATAATTTTAAGACCACATTATAATATTATGCACCATATTATTAAGAAGTCTTAAGGCTAACCTGAATACTCCACTTGGGAAATAAAGATTTATGATAAATCTATATTTTCATCTTGTTGTTTCCCAAAATTAAAAAATGAAATGTTTTGGATGTACAAAATCTGCAATTAGAGATAAATATTTGTGCTATCATGTATATAAAATTAAGATTATAAATGTTTACTGATTCAAAATCAAAGAACAGTACAAATAGTTTTTCTGGACATATTTATTCAACACTTCTATACATAACAACAAAGAGTAGGCAAGGAAAGGAAGAAAAATATTTCATTCACATCATCAACAAATGAAAAGGCTGCGTGGAAATAAAAATCCCTGACGCATCACAGCATTTGGCAAATGAACTAAAATTCAACATACTAAAGAAATGCAATCAGTCATTTCCTACACACTCCACAGTTCCAAGTCAAAGGATTTATTAAAGAGGCAATATGATCCAAATAAACACAATTTTAAAAAGCTTACATTGGTTGATAAAATCGCCCTTCACCCTGACAAAATATGCTAATTATTATTATTCAGAACTAAATAATCAAAAAATTCAAAGGACCAGATTCCAACGTTGCTATGCAAATTTCCACAAATACTAAAAACACAGCAGTCTGAAATGTACCTATTAACTAATTCTGAATCTGCTCCTCCCAACTTACGTGACCTCAGGCATGTCACTTTCTTTCTGCTATCGGTTTTTTTTATCTACAAAAAGTAAGGAAATTGAGTCTTTCATT
>NW_012147953.1:634091-636628 GCF_000956105.1 Propithecus coquereli
ATATCATTGTGCAATAACAGACTCTCATAACTACGGCACTAAAGAAATGCAAGAGCCTAACCACGGTTCTGAAATATCTGTGAAAGAGCAATTACTGTCTATGTTTTATGAATACTATTATATTCTGATTCTCAACATTGGTATGGCCTACAAGGTTACTTGGTTAAACCAAATATTCAAATGAGTAGCACATAATATTAAAATCTATCCAAGTAAAATTAAATTATAGACTTATCAGTCAAAAAATAGGTGTCTAAAACTTCCAGTGCAAAAGTGGAAGGAGCTAATTTGTCAAAAGTGGCCCTCTGCAAAGATGACACCTCATACTTTGATAGCCTTGACTTCACTAGTTCTTTTGAAGGCTTATTATTGCATAAGAAAAAAAATCAGTAATTTTATGATCTTCTAAGGCAAAATTATGTAAAGAAACTTGAACTGGATTTTCAGTCACAAATATGGGAAAAGAGCAGCACAGGATGGTGGGGGAAGAAATCAAACATTCCAAATGGAAACTAATTCTTTTTGGTACTTGTTTGGAGAGAATTGAGAAAAGTGAGGAAGGCAGAATGATAATACTTGACCACTTTTCTCATATTACCCAAGAAGAGAGGACATGCATGTGGCAGCCAATTACCTGATGCTATTAGGTGAGCCTTCACTTTTCAGATATGGTTGGAAAGTAGGATCCACTCCCTGGAGTACTGAGAGCCATGACTGATTTTTTTTTTTTTTCCTATAGCTGGTAAAACATATTGGGAAAAAGAAGTGGATTAGGTCTGTACACCTGTACACTTTGCGTCAACTATGACCATATTTAACATTTAGTCTAATTCATCAACTTCTCCAAGGAAAGTAATTTTATAAGTTTTCATGGAACTCAGATTTGTCACCAATAAGCATTAATGCCTTCATTAATTTCCCTATTGTATATGACACTAAACTTAGACTAGCCTATTAAATATTTTCACCTAAAAAATGAAAGTCAACACTTCCTTGAAGTGTCTTTTTTTTTTAAATGAATACATTCTCATCCTGTTTTTCTCTAAAATTACTGTCACAAAAACAAAATGCATAAAAACACCTTCAAAAATTGACTCATATAAATATAAAACTGAAATAAAAGTATACTCCATCTCAATAAGAAAAAAGTCTCCAACAATGAATATAACTCTAAGCATACTTTTTATGTTGAGGATTCCATATCCCATCAACTCTAAGACACAGGTTTTATATACCATTAAGATAAAAGCACTGCCAAGTAAAATGCCATAGATTATTAGCCCAAATTTTTAAGAAATATTAAAGGTGAAAAAAGTCTTCACTTTAGAACTGACAATGTTACCTGTATGGAATGAATGAACAAACATTCCTTGAGCCCCTTCTTTGTAATCAACACTCGGAATGCAACTGTCATGTGACAGACTTGGTCCTCTCCTTGGGAAGTTCACATGCTCTTCACTTGTCACCTTCCTATAGATGTCTCCTTTCCAATCCATCTTTCAATCTCAGTTCAAGCCATGAGGCCTACCTTGATGACTGCAGTGCAATTTATATCTCCTTCCACTCAATTCTATGGATTCTTATATACAGTACCATTCATCTGACAGTCATTAACTCCCTGGTGTTACTTTGCTTTTATTAATAGCATAAGTGTGTATGCTCACTCTCTACCTACATTACCCTTTAACAGACATTTGTCTTTATCCTCAAAAGCAATCAGTAGAATTCACTTATTAAAATCTACTCTGGGGAATGGGAGAAAACAAAAAATGGAATATTTCTGTGTAATAAAAATTATATATGTATATACACAGGACATATATGGATACTCTACTGGATGAAATAGTATTTATTTGAAATTTAAGGAATCATTCATGCCTCTTGTACGCTTTACTGAAATAATTTTGTACAAGGAAGTACAAATTTTTAACTTTTTAAAAAACCTGAGTATTATTTTTGAAGAACATAAAATATTAATGAAAAACTATCTCTTTTGAAGTATATAAGCCAATACTTGAATATCAGGCATTTTGACAAGAATGTTAATAAGTGCCATCAGTATTCTAAAATAGAATGTAATAATTCCGAATACACTATAGTAATAAAAAGCAAGTTGAAAGAGGCCTGCATTTAGGACAAAACTTATAAACCAAGCTAGGTCTTCAAAATGACACATTCAGTCAGTATTTACTAAGTGTAGACCAAGATGTAATAAAATTTCATAAATGATGGGAGATCAAACAGGCATGAAATACTCCACTGCAATGTCTAACCACTTGAGGTGGCCAAGATAGTTCCATTCTTTCACGTTAGAACATTTTAGAATGTGTCTGCAATGCCAGAATCAGAAAAAATTATGGTGTACTCAACCTAACTACAAACTGCACTTCTTTTATAATATAAAATAAACAGTCCTCAAGTTATGAAGGCTAAATTTCCCCAAGAACTGGCCACCACCATTAAATTTTCTTCTTGGTAATGCTATATTATATGTCAAAATACACATTATCCCTACTTAAGTATCATCCATTTCTGAT
>NW_012147953.1:636678-638269 GCF_000956105.1 Propithecus coquereli
AGGTATAAAATAGTACCTTGCTTTAACTTAAATTTCTTCATTAATAAGGAAGACTTAAAATCCTTGCATGTGTCCTGGCCATTTTAATATGTTCATAAACTGTTTGTATAAAAAGTTTACATATTTTTTGAAAGGTTTATCTTTTATTAATTTGTAAGAGAACTTTGGATTTTTAAGGACATTTACTCTTTATCAGATTAAGTAGCAAATATTCACTCCCTTACCCCCTAGCAGGTTTTTTAGCATCTAAAACCTATTTAATGAAATTAGCCTAGTATGGTGGCTCGCACCTGTAGACCCAGCAACTTGGGAGGCTGGGAGGCTGAGGCACATGAATTGCTTAAGCCCACAAGTTCAAGGCTGCAGTGAGCTACGATCACACCACTGCACTCCAGCCTGGGTGGACAGAGGAGGAGTTTTTCTCTATTGAGGAAACACACAAACAAACAAACAAACAAACTTTCTGTCACATTTAGAAAGGCCTTTCCTATACCAAGATCATTTTAAAAATTTACTGATGTTTTCTTCGCTTCTAGTCATTTTTAATATTTGCATATTTGGTCTACACACAATTTTATTCTCGTATAAAAGTGAGGCAAAGATTGGCTTTATCTTTATTCAAATTACCAACCAGTTATTCCCTTATGTTGTAGAATAATCCACCTTTTCCCCCACTGATTTGAAAAACAAACTTTAACATGTACTAAATGCACTTACATATTTGGGGTTTTGTTAACTGAAATCTCCATTCAATTTCACTGATCTATTTCAGTGTCAGTATTCAACAACTGTGGCTTTCATAACACACTTCAACATTTGGGAAGAAGGGCTAGTTCCCCTACCAGCTCCATCAATATTTTTTTCCTTGGAGTTTTCCTAACTGTCCTCACATGTTTATTTCATCAGATAAACTTTAAAGTCATTTTGTCATATTAGTGCTGCTAGTATTGATTTAGATCACATTTAATTATAGTTATCTTTGTATAGAACCTACATAAGTGCTTAGATTTATGCCAAGCTATTTTACACATTACTTGCTATTATAAATTCCTAGTTACTTATTTTATTGCTATTACAAATGGATTCTTTATAGGGTATTATTTGAACATAAGGAACCATTATGCTGAAATTTATTTCTAATGATGTTCTTATGTATTCACTATATAACCATATCTTCAAAAAAAGAAGTTGCCCCCCTTTTCAATATTAGTGATCATATTTTTCACTTTTCAAATGATACTGGTTGGTATTCCCAGAACCTCAAGTGTCAATTAATCGTGATGACAGTGGGCATCATTTGTATTAGGAATGTTTCCAATGCTAAACATAATGATGCATACTGATTGAGATTTCTTTTTAATAAGATTAAGAAAGTATCCTATTTTATAAAATTTTTTAAATCAGAAATGACTATTGAATTTTATCATGTCTTTTCATCATTTTGACATCATGATAGCATAATTTTCTGTAAACTGACCAGTTTAGTTTACAGGGTCGGCTGAAGTCCTGATGTTCTGATCCAAGTAGTACTATGAGACACCCAGCATGAAGAAAATCAGGGAAAATATACAAAGCCATAATATTCATAGTG
>NW_012147953.1:638319-639307 GCF_000956105.1 Propithecus coquereli
TTCTGAACCAGCTGAAAACTGTATCTCAGTTGCTATAGAAACTAGATATTGAAGTAGAGAAGAAGCTGAAGAGGAATCTAAGAATAAAACTGACCTTAGTCTTTAGATTAACTAAACAGAGCCTTCTGTTTTTGACCTTTGCCAAGTGACATTAACTCTCAGAAGGAAAGTTTTCCTCAAAAAGGCTTGAAAGTACAAAGATCCTATCAATGGCATGGTAGGATTTAATTTGGGAGAAGGATAACTTTTGAAGAAATGTTGGAAAAGGCAGGAAAACTTAAATGTTACAAAGTATACCGCAGATGAATGTATCATGGGTAATCAAATTCACCCCATGGGAATTTAAACTAGCTTTTTAACAACATCATTGAACCAGAGTTGATAAGCAGACATCTAAAATATACTTTGCTTCTGGGACATGCCATATTCTGATAAAGGATTACTTACGAAGAATCACACTAGGGTCTCAATCAACTCGATGCAGAAGAAAGCCAGGGACTTGTCTCTGTATGATTACTCTGCCTGGTGTTGGAGGAAATGATTTGTTTTATCTCTCAGAATTCTTTTCAGTGCTTTTAAGGAGAGGACAACTTCTTGCTACTTTAACATATTAAATATGAAAATCTTCCTCTTGACAAGACCATGGTTTCAAAGTGGTCCACATTATGTATCAGAATAGAGAAGTGAGTTCAGTTGTTATAACAAACTGTTAAAGAACATGTGACATGGAATAGGCCTTTTAAAAGAAGTTCTTGGCTAAAGAAACCCTACATCTTGTTAAACAGAAGACTGGAGAACTATAATGTTGGGAGATTGCAGAGAAGAGGTTTTTTTTTTTGAGACAGAGTCTCACTGTGTTGCCTGGGCTAGAGTGCTGTGGCATCATCCTAGCTCACACAACCTCAAACTCCTGGGCTCAAACGATCCTCCTGCCTCAGCCTCCCGAGTAGCTGGGACTACAGGCATGTGCCACCATGCCCGGCTAATT
>NW_012147953.1:641327-644157 GCF_000956105.1 Propithecus coquereli
TTATGAAGAGAGACAATTAAGACCCTCCTTTTTCAATGCCCCTTTCGCTTACTAATCCCTCTTTTTCTTCCCCCCTTCCCCCTCACCACATCCCAACTTAAAAAAAAAAAAAATTGGGTTACAACCAAATCTTCTTAGGATGACAAGATTTGGTTATAACCCAATTCCAAAAAAACTTGCATCTTTCTAAGGTTTAATTTGAAAAGAGCAATCACAAAGTTACCTCACTGTAGCTCCCATATACCTATAACTGAAGATCTACATAATTAGTAGTTAGATCACCAGGATTTAACTTTCCATAATGGAAAAGATTTAAAGATATAGACCCAGAGAGACAACATCCTGCTTGAGGAGCAGACTAAATGGAAGTAAAAATTAAGCTCAGCAAGCCTGAATGACCGTAAGAAGTTGCCTAGAAGATAACACACTTTAGAAAGAGGCTGGACAAAAAACTAGGTTAAACTGGGCATGTCTGTGTCTACAGATTCCTGCAGGTCCAGCACAAAATCTAAACTTGGTTTTAACTATTTGGTACATTTTAATTTATATACAACTTTTAGCAAAGACAAGATGGATAGTTCATTAATTTTCTTCCAAATTTCATTTGGTAATTAAATTAATAGAACACATTGAGCTAGCAGCTCCATCGAGCTAAGATATACAACCCTTGCTGTCTAAGAGTCCAAGAGATATATCAAGAGTCGTGAGTAAAATGGCCATACTACACCACTAGAACTAGTTTCAACAAAAGAAGGGACACTTCCCAGGAGGAGTGGATTGTCATTTTCCCAGAAAAAAAAAAAAAAAATCTAAGCTACTTAGCTTAAACCTGTCCCAAACTGAGCAAAGAAATATAACACTAAATAGTCAGTTCATGAGGAAGCTGAAGATAAAAGATACATGATAACTACTTCCAAGTATTTCCCTCTTTCCCTCTATTGAGTACAATTACTGCTGTCTACACAGCATCCCCTTCTGGAATGTATATAAGCCTCCATTTCCTGCGAACAAGAACCCAGTCCATGTGGTTTATACAGGGCTGATACCACACCCAATCCCCCAGCCTCCTCATGATAAATACACATTCACACTCCCTTTCTGCCAACTCTCTCTGATACATTCCCACCCTCTCACACTAGCCCATGTGCTCTTTTTAAGTGTTCACTTTCCTACACATGCTCTCCTCACACTCTCTCCTACGCATGCCCACACAATGAGGAGGTGACTATGTGACTCATGCCCAAGCAATCCAAATACCCATTCCACTGGCATCAGTGATTTGTTCAAGGCTGTGAACTAGGCCCCAGGTAAGCCAGTAAAAGTCAAAAGTCATGGGACTTTCATGTAAGAGTATCAGTGGCCAAACTGCCAGCCCTACTGAGCAATGGAGAAAGAAGCAGAGTTTCAAAGATACTGAGTACTTATGACTTTACTGTCCTTGGTATTCAGGACCAAGCCTTTCTTTTCCCTTGAACTTCAGAGTTGAAACCCTGAAGAAGTCCTAATAAATTCAGAATCCTAAGTCAGAGATTTGGGGCAGACCAGGGAACTCAACAGTCCTGTACCTATCTCTAGCAGCAGAGTGGTCTGAAGGACTAGGAACTTCTAATGAGTTTCCTTCCTAATCTTATAAATATAAAATAAAGTGAACAGCTAATTAAGAATTCAAAATGAAAAAATAAAGACTATAATTGCCTCTTCCATCCTTCCCAAAGATCTCTTAGAACTGTTACAAAAAGAACACACCAGCTCTCGGTTCCAAGTTTTAAAAGCTTGACAACATTATTTCCCAATAAAGTGGAATTTTCTGATGAGCCACACATACATTCACATAATTCAATAGCATTTTTTGCGATTAAATGTATTTGTCTGCTTTATTTACTGTCTGTCTCCCTTTACTAGACACTATGAGAGCAGAAACTGGATTGGTCTTTTTTATAGCACCTGGCATATGGCAGGTGTGCTGTAATAATTTCTTAAAAGAATCAATAAATATAAGATACCTATTCACATACTTATCCTATAATCTCATATTACTTCCAACTCAGAACCCATTATCTGTAAAGCACTCTACTGAGCACTATGAGAGCTAAAAGGTCAGATATGAACTTAGTCCTCAAAGAACATGGTTCCTGGCCTCTTTGTGCCATAGATCCTTTCGATCTATGAAAATATGGGTACTCTATCCAGAAAAATACCTAAACAAATATGCTAAGATTTTTGCATTAAATTTTAAGATATTCCCAAAGTAAGAATTCCAGATCTAGTAAGATAAATAAGACAACAATAAATATATATTTTTAAAAGCACTATGGTCTTTTTCTTTCTTGGTTCTTATACTCTAAGAGGCAACTTATGTAGAAAGGTGATCAAGATACAGGCAAACAAGAGCAAACAAGTCTACTAATCCTTTCAAAAAACAGTTATAATTTGGGAGTCTTTGTGTAAAAAGACCATTAAGAGATATTGACACGTCTGTAGCATGAAAACCTGAACCACTGATGAAGTTGCACACAAATCCAAAGGTTTTCAATGCATAAAGCATAAGTGAGACAAGAAACTTCTTATTATAAGTAGCATAGAGAAAAAGAGAAATAATTAAGATTGGTAGACTCAAAACAGTAATGGAAAAAAATATTGATGACCTGTAAGCTTTTAAATTTTTTTTCAAATTTTGCATTAAACTATCTCATCATTTTAAATGTTATAGAATAATTATGATTAGCGATCACTGAATTTTAAAATGCATTAATAATAATTAAAAGTACATGGGGGGCCGGGCGCAGTGGCTCACACCTGTAATCCTAGCACTCTAGGAGGCCGAGGAGGG
>NW_012147953.1:644418-664489 GCF_000956105.1 Propithecus coquereli
AAATATCTTCTAGGGAAGCTAAGAAAATGGAAATTTCCAAACTGAGGTTGATACCCCAGCAAAAACAATTATCAAATGTCAGAGTCAGAAGTAACCTTAGAAATTATCCAGATCACTCCCCTTTTATATAACAACACCAAGGCATAGCAAAAGTATTCCTAGTAAGTTGAGAATGGGCTTCAAATTTTCAGATATGGGCCAAATGAGATCAATATTTGTACCATAATATATTTTAAAACATGCAAATTAAACTTAACAAATATAAGTACTTACGTTAAGAAGTAACTCATCTTTTGTTTTAAGAGGAAGACTCTTATTTTCTTTCTCCACTTGCAAATCATCTTCTCCATCTGACAGCACTGGAGGAAGTGATATACAAGAGGAAGATGATGAGGAAGATGATGACGAAGACGATGAGGAAGAGGATGAGCCTGAACTATCTGAATCTATTTCACTGTAGGGAAGAAAAAGTTAAAAACTTAGCCCAGAATTATAATGGTTTCAAAATAAGATTATTCCACTAGGAAATATCAACTTTACTACATGTTTACTATTGCTGTTCTAAATCAAAAGCTAGCATTTTGAAGCTGACTGTGGTACTGGGAAAGTAATCTCTAATCCACCAATGACATTTATAAAATTCCTGTTATAAGCCAGATCCTCTTAATACAATAGTCTCGTATATCATATGTCTGTCTGAGTATAACTAAGCATGTGATAAATCACTGACAAAAGAGAGCTCTGGGCATGGCACCTCTCTTAGTCACCAACAACCAAATCACTTAATTGCCAATAAAGCATTTCTCCTGTCTTCAGACAACTTGCTAACTCCTCAAAGTTACTAAGCATGTTGACCACTCTACTCTCTGAAAACTCCTTTCAACCTTGACTTTCACAGAAATTCCTGTTACCAGTAACCCTCAGTTCAGTTTAAGTTTTGTTTGCTGGCTCCTCCTTCCAAACCTTTTTATATGCTATTTTTGAAGGTTCCATCCTCAGTTACTTTCTCTCCTCTCTCTGTACTCTTTGTATGGATAACCTCATCCACTCCAATGATTTCAATCATTATCCATGTGCAGATAAACCCCTAAATCTTCAGCTTTGACATCTCTAAACTCCGCCCCTATCCCTGACTACATACTGGCCACTTTTGTATGAATGACCTACACACATCACACTGGCAACAAGTTAAAAACAAGAAGAAAAAAAGTGCATTCTCCTAACTGAATCTGCTTCTCTCCTTGAGTTTCTATTTTATTTCATTGTTTTGTTTTCAATCCAGTCACTATAGGTTGAAATCCTGGAATCATTTTGAGCTATTCTATTTTCACAATAATGATAAAATCCTATTTTCAGGTTGGTAAACATCAGTCCTATTCCACCTCTTCACCATATTTCCACTGCTACCTATTTCCACTATGACCCTATTTTAGGCCCTCATTTCTGAGAGGCTTTTCTGTAACAGTTACATAACTTTGATACCAATACTAGCCTCTCCTCACAACAATCACACATTCATTCCACTGCTATTAGTTTCATCTTCTCAGGACCTTCCATCCTAAATCAGTTCATGCTCTTCTTTTATACTTTTTTTAATTATGACTAGACATTAGATATAAGGGAATTATTAATTTTATGTGTGATAATTGTATTGTTTTAAGAGAAGGTTCTGTTGAGAATGCATGCTGAAATATTTAAAGTATTATATCATGATGTCTATAACTTTAAAATGGTTCAATTACATATATATGAAATCAATTGTTGTAAAATGTTAATAAGTGTTAAATCAAGGTGGTAGCTATATGGGTTTATACTAGTCTTTCTACTTTTTATATAGTACTTCCTCTGAAGCCACCCCCTATCCACCAAAAGTAGGTTTTATTTTCTTCCCTAGTTCCCACAGCACTTTTTTCAAACAGCCTACTAGAGTGGCTGGTATTACCTTGAAAATCATGTCTTCCCAGCTGGATTGTCAACAGCTTGAAACCAAAGACCACATATATGTATCGAAACATTGCCTAGCTAATACAGGCAAAAAGTTGTAACTCTTTTCACTTTTTCAAATATTTGGTACTTTCTGCCATCACCCACAGAGGTTCAGAAGTAGTGTCCTGACACTTAGTTGTCCACACTATTCTGACATGATATCCTGTCTGCTTTCAAAAACTGCCCCAAATCATCCACCACTTACTTCACTTTGCTAGTGAAATGAACTCTGAAATCCCACAAGATTATGCTGTAATTTCAATAATGCCAAGAAATCCAACCTTGTTTATAGTTGGCTCACTCCCATCCCCCAGTCTAATTCATACCTTCTCCCTCCCTCTCTACTCATCCTCTCCACTCCCACTCTGATGACTTCTCTGAAAAAACTCTCATCTCCTCCCACTGTTGTCTATCTTGTTCACCTGTTCGGTACTCCTCATAACACTCAAATATTTGGTAGACAATGTTCAGTGTGGCTTTGTAACATTTCACATGCTGTAGTCCTCTCCTGCCAGAGGTTTCAAATTTAAAAGACACAAAGGAAGAAAAGGCTCTCATAAAACATACGCAGAGTATAAATACTACTAAATAACACTGCTTAGCTAAGTTCATGAACACGTGTTTTCCACGTGTTTACAAATTAACATAGTTGTCAAGAACCAACTTTGAAACACATAAAATAATTCTTTTCCTGATCCTCAATTAAACTGCTTCAAAAAACAAGACCACACATTAAACTTAATGAAAGAAATTCAGACCTGACACAAAACTCAGTTATAACCACAAAGGTATATACCAACAGGAATAACGGAAATAATCTAAGATCCTCAGGTTTTCTATAGTATAACTAACAATGATACGATGCATACGTAGAACCTTTCAGAATACCAAATTTAGGAAAGCGGGAACTGGTAAGTAAGTTCATATTCACAAAGCGATCTGCGATGAAGGGCAGCAAGTAATGGGCGGTCCGAACTACACGTCAACACGCGTGCCATGACCATCAGCGACCTCCCCACCCTCCAGGACCCACGCGAGCAACCCTGGGCTCCTAGGCCCCGGTTCCCCCCGCTGCTCCGTGGCCCGTAGGCACCCGACCTGTCTGAGTCGGAATCCGAGTCCGAGGTCTCCAAGCAGTCCGGGGTAAGCGCCGGCTCTGCCGCGCCCGGGCCGGTGACGCAGTCCCCGCAAAGCGGCGGTTCTGTCTGCGGCTGCTGCGGCGCAGGGGTGCCGCCCGCCGTAGCACTCAGAGCAGGCTGCAGTGGCTGCTCCCCGGCAGGGTTAGCCTCCACAACCTGCCCAGTGTCCGGGGACCCTTCGCACAACTGTAGCGGTGGCCGGGGCCCAGGCGCAGGAGCAGAGCCCGGACATGGCACCGCTGGATCTTCGCCAACCCCAAGGCCGGTACCATTGAATTTCAGAGTTTCCAGCTGAGCGGCGGCGGCCTCCACTACCTCCATTGCGCCGCGCCAGAGACCGAGTCGGCCTCAGGGTCTAGGTCCTCGGACAAGCTTGGCTTTCTTGTCGAGGAATAAAACAACTTCAGCCGTTGCAGCGGCAAGCAGGCCTAACTTCCCGCGTTTCTCAGGTAACTACGCTAGGAGGGATCCGGAGACACGCCCCGCCGCTTACTCGGCGGCGCTTCCGGGAGAGCGTGTTACGTATGTGGCGCGACGGAGCGACGGCGCTCACCGGGGACTGGACGGACCTCTAGGACCTTTGGAAATCAGGACAGAGGAGCCCCTAAGGCCGTCGTTTCCCCTGCGTGGTCTCAACCGTGTCTCTATACGCAAGGCCAGAAGACCAGATTTCCTTATCGCTGCATCTAAGCCACTTCTGCTCGAAGCGCCGATGTGAAGCAGGGATTATAAAATAGGGGAGATGCCTGAAGAATGCGAGGTTCTGTACCTCAGAAACTTGAGCCAGGAAGTTTTGAAAAGACACTTCTAGTAACTTCATTAAAGTTAAATGAAGTTAGATTTATCGATCTATAGATAGATAGAAAGCACATTGACCATTCCTTTCAAAAAAAATAACTGCAACTATTCCATTTTTCTTGCCCTAAAGTACTCCCAAAATAGAGTAGTAACGGTGGATGGAATTTTGCTGCTTGTTGATGTTATGATAATGTCTGTAGCCTAGTTGACACTGCGTTATAGAAAGGGTGAGTGAGACTAAAATGTACTAATTTAACCTGAGAAACCATTAGTCTGAATTTTAAGGAGGACAAGAAAAAAGTTCTTGGGCCAGAGGAAGATATCAGGATTATCTGGTTTCCTATTAGATCTTCAATTTGATAATCATGGGTACCATTTATTAAGCACGTGTATGTTCCAAAGACTGTTAAATATTTCATAAATTACTCACTGGGAAGTTATTGTGTACCATACACAGTAGTAGACCTTCATAGAAATTCAAGGCAAGTGTAATACATTGTCTCTGATTTTTTAGGGAGCTTACAATCTAGTTGAAGTAAAAAAAGGCCAATGCCCAGGAGATAACTAGAAAGATATTTGAAATATGGAGTAGAAAATCCAAGTGCAGCAGCAAAGATAAGTTAATTAGGACTGGTGGGCTATATCATGGAAATCCTCAAAATGAAGCAGGAATTTAAACAAGATATTACTAATTCAGTGATTAAGTAGAGCTCAGAGTTTCCAGCTAAACAGACCTGTGTTCAAATGACAGCTATACCATTTCATTGTTGGTATAACCATGACCTTGAGCAGGTAACCTAACATACCTAAATCTCAATTTCCTTATCTGTAAAATAAAGATAAAAATACTATCTCATTTAGTTTATGTGAGCATTAAGTAAGGTTTTATACAGAAGAATGGCATGTCATACAGTGTGCAAAAATACTTTAAAAATGGAACAATGGGTGAATTCATGAATAAAATGGTATTTCATTGACAATGATCTTGCAGAAATATGCAGTATGGATTTGAGGAGGGAAGAAATTTGAGCCAGAATGACCCTCTAGCCAGCCAAAAGTTTGTTGCATTTTTCCAGGAATTAGGTGACAAAGGTCTGAACCAGGACTAGAATCAATGAAAGAGAGTAAAGGAAATCCCCAGAATCAGGAGATAAAGTACTCTGAATTTCTGACCAAGAAAACTAAAAAGTTGGTATTAGTAATAAAAATGGAGAAGATAGAAAGAGATAATAAGTATGTCAAGTTGAATTTAAAGAAAACCTAGATAGTCAATTGAAAATGCCAATAGGCATTTGAAGATAAGAGGCTGAAATTCCACAGAAAAGTTAAGACCAGAGCATGAATTTAGGGATAATCCAAATTTCTATTCATTCATTCAGTAATCATTTACATAATATTACTATGCACTATGCACTGCAATATGAACCATGCATACAGGAAAATAAATAAAACACAGTCCCTGCCCTTAAGGAGTGAACACTTTAGTAGAAAAGATGAGCTGGAACACAAATGATATGTATTATAGTAAAGAAATGTACTATAGTAGAAGCATGTACTATAGTTGAGGAAAGTAGAAATGTAATAACTAAAGAGAGAGACAGTACTAGCAAAGTTAAGGAGGTGTAGTATACCATGAGACATATCGTGGCCATAAGATTAGTGATCGCCATAAGGCCCACTCAAGCCTCTGAAAGGACTGATACATGTCACTTAGCAACATAATACAATCTGGCCCTGGAGATTTTCGACCCTGTCCCAGGGACTTCCAGGAGATAAGGCCACTTCAGCACAGATGCAACTTTCATGAACCTTTATAACAAAGCTTACCCTTACACAAATAGCTTAAAACTCCCTTTATGAAAGGACACCTGGTAACTAATACTGAACTAATAAAGGTATAATAAAGGGGGAAGGATCCCCCAACTCTGACAGCGGTCTTTGGATGGAGACTCTCCCAGTTAGTCGGTCATCTGACTTCCTGACTGTATCTGGCCCATGCCAGCAGCTTCCTCCCAATATGTGTCTTATAAGATCTCTGCCAGAATAAACTATTTGAGCATCAGAAGGTGTCTAAGATTCATCTTTGACTTGATTGGAACCAAAGGGAATTAGTCATCCCTAGAAAAGCTAGTTAAACAGTACCACCCAAATCCCCAAACATGACAGAAGGCTTTGCAGTGAGTGTGACATTTGAACTGGACCTTTAAAGAGAGCCATGAATTTGTTAATCTGAGGAAACAGGAGAACTTCACAAGGGAGAATAAACAAGATCATGTAATTTCCTGCTTAAACCCAAAATATTTATAAGTATACTTAGAATAAAATCCAGATTCCCTGCTTTGGTTTTCAAAGCTCTACCTGGTCTGGCTGCTACTTACCTCTCCAGTTTCAGTCTCTGCCATTTTCCTCACCCTTGTGCCACATGATCACTGGTCTTCTTGATCTTCCTTCAACTCACCAGGTTTATTCTTCACTGTTTCAGGATAGGGATAGCTGTACCTATGCCTAGCTTTGAAGTAGGTCACTATTTCACAATTGGTACTTTTCCTAAGTGCTTGAATGTTTCAAAATGTCCTGAATCTACCCACTTTCAAAGCTGCCTCAGTACCTCATTATTTCTAACAGCTGCTTAACTTAGGCTAAAGTCTTTAGCCTAAGGCTAAATCTAAAAACATTTCTTGAAAGACTGAATAGCTTATAAAATCACTATTAAAATTAAGTGACAATTTTCCTTGAACTAAATTATGAGCTAAAAGCCATATTACATTTCAAAGTGAATATGTAAAACCTAAAAATATCCTTTAAAGTACAAAAATAAAGGTTATGAGAAGAAAACAAACAATTTTGCAAGTTCACTATTCTATTTATATATAGTAAAATTTGTGAAATTTTACAAAAAAAGAAAAATAATACTGCTACCTAACTCTTAAAGCCATTTTACAGTTTTGTAGTGCCTTGCTACTCAAATTGTGGTGGTGGATGAGCAGCTTCACCATCGCACAGGACCTTGTTAAAAATTCAGAATCTCAGGGCCTACCCCAGACTTTCTGAATCACAATCTTCATTTCATCAAGATTCCCCACATGATTTGCATGGCGTGTAAGGGAAAATGCATTTGTATAGTGTGAACTAAAATAAAATTTTAAGGCTCACCCCCCCGACCGGCTGACTAAACGGACCCTCTCGTGGCCAAAGGAATATCCTAAAACTAAATTGCTGCCAGGAGGAAGGAGGTCAGACATGCCTTATCATGCCCCCCTCCCTTCTTGGTGACATCCTTCACCATTAACAGGCCTAAGAATATGCAAGACAAACCTGCAGGTCCTCAATTTACACAACAAATCAATGTCCAGTGGCTTATCTCTGATAAACAGCTCCTTATGTTGAAACATTCCAAGCCTTTAGACAAAGCTTCATGTCTTTAACCAATTACAGGCCAAAGAATCTTTTAACCCACCTACAACCTATAAGCCCCCGCTTCGAGATGGCCCACCTTTTCGGGCCAAACCAATGTATGCCTCCTACGTATTGATTTATGACTTTACCTGTAACCCCTGTCTCCCTAAAATGTATAAAACCAACTGTAACCCAAGCTCTGCGAGTCCACTGCTCAAGACCTCTTGGGCATGGCTCTGGGTCATGGTCCTCAAATTGGGCTCAGAGTAAATTTCTTTAAAACTATTTTACAGAGTTTGGTCTTTTTTTCCGTTGACAATAGGCAACAGGTTTGTTAGGCCAAACTAAGATGAATGCCGCAGTGTTATTTCTGTCCCGCTCCCCTCCAATCCCTGTCTAGCTGGCCTTCCAGGGAGGCATGAGTCAGCATACTTATGTAACCAAGGTGTTATCTCCTGTGTGAACCCATGTGATCATGCTTTCCCATGGCATGTTGCCACTATTGTTCAGAGCCATACGTAAGCCCTCGCCAGGTTCTCGGCCATGCTTTTCGCCACTGCAGTATCCCCCACTCCCACAATAAAGAGCATGTCTCACTTACTTGCTGCCACTCACCTTTTCTTCCGTTTCCAAAGCCTGCGCCAGAGCGCACGCTAGGCACAGAGCTTCCTCCTCACAATGCACATTAAAGTTTAAGAAACTGCCTTAGTGGCTATGTGAGCATGGGAAACATTGTGGGCTAGAATAGTGCTTGAAAGGAAAATGAATCAATACCTTTTGTAAAAGAATAGTGGAAGTTCTGAATCACTGAGTCTATGCTGAATAGACTGCTTACCTCCTTGTCTGCTGATACCTGTATGTGGATGCCCCACAAGGACTTCAGGTTCCCATGTCTACAACTGATTTCAGCATCTTTTCCCTCATAACTCTTTTCCTTTATTCCCTATTGTGGTAATGACACCATCATCTACCCAGTTGCTCACTGTATACAAATCCCAGCCTCACCAATTTACGGAGTGACTTAATCCAAGTAACTTGGTTTTCTCTGTCTGATATTCATTCATTCAATAAATAAATAGTCACCAGGCACAAACTTTGTGTCAGGCACTGTCCTAGGTATTAGGAATAAAGTGATAAAACAGAAAAGGCCCTTCAGCTCATGGAACACACAAAATAAAATTTCAGTTTTAAACAAGAATGGTCACCACAGCTGAGCTCAGTAGACTGTAGAGAATGCATCAGTGCCAATCAACGTGAAGGGTAGGAAATGAGGAAATTGGCATTGCTGATCCCCTACACATCTTGGGTTTCAAGTAAGATTTCATTTAAAGAAAGAATTTAGTGGGGGGAAAAATGAACACTAATAAGTCGAAACCTGAGGCCTTTTCTAGAAATGTCATTTCATATAGTCTCTGGCTTTGGTTTCCAAAATTTTTGAATTTAGGAATATTGATAGTTGTCACAGATTGATTCTAGTTTATTTGAATGTTTAAAAAGACATGAATAGACCGATGTACAGTTCAGTTAGAAGCTTGCAATGCCCTTGTTAGATGGAAATGAGATTTTCTAATATGTGTCACATGGTGACTAGAAGCAGCTTCTATGACTGTTTAGGTGAGGTGCTATTCCTATTTTTATATAATGCAGCACTAGCCTGACTCAAGGTCTGATTTTTGCATTGTAGGCTAATGTAGTAGGAAAAAGAGAGAGTGTAAGTGCTATTTTGGGGCAAAATTACCTGACATTTTACTGGACTAGTTTGAGAGTATGGACAGAGAGGATAGAAAAAAAAAATAAAATATATATATACACACACACACACAGACACACACCAAAAGCCAACTGTTAGAGACTTACAACTATACATGTTTCAATCAAGAAATGAAAGTTTCCACTCCACGATGACTGAAGAGTATGAAAGTTACACCTCCCGCTGTCTAGTCTTCGCTCACACTCAGATAGTAAAGAGAGTGACTTATCTGATTGGTGAACTTGAGAAAAAAGAACTTGATCATAGTTGGCCCAGTACCTTTGGGTGCTCTTTAAGCTCTGCCTATCAGCAGACGGTACATTCTGAGCTATTTTTCATTGTACAATAATAATAATAAGTGCAAACACATAAATAGAATTTACCATATGCCAGGCACTGTCCTGAGCTCTACATAAATGAATTTACTTCTCTCCACAGAACTTTTAAGTTGATACATTATTATTCCCATTTTACAGATAAGGGAACCGTGGCTCCAAGAGGTTTAGTGAGTTGCCCAAGATCACATTGTTGGTAAATGTTTCTGTATGTTCCTCTAGAGAAGGCCTGAAGATTCTAGCTAATACAGTGACTAGGTGGACAAGTCTGTCTACTCTTAAAAGTCTCTTTTGCTCTAATCTAAAACTATGTTCTCTAATCAGTTTTATCAGTAATTAAGTTAATATTGTTTTTCCATCTATCTTTTGAGTCTTATTTCTAAATTGCTCTCTTATACTCAGAGGGAGAAGAAAGGATGTTATTTATCGACCCAAAAGTCTAGCAGTTAGAGGCCAGTGTTCAGGAAGAGCAACATACATAGAAAATAAGTCTTCAGTGCTGAGTGCCAACACCTCACCCCTCCATAAACAGATGACCCCCACAAATGTTGCATTCTCCAAAGAGAATATTCCAAACAAATTATGTCCTATTGAGATCTCTGCAGCGATGGAAATGTTCTATATTTGTGCTGGTTAGTGCAGTAGCCACTAACTAGCCACATTTAGCTACTAAGCAGTGGAAATGTGTCTAAGGCAACTGAGAAACTAAATTTTAATTTTACTAAATGTGAATTAATCTAAATTTGAATGTTCCTTCAGAAGAAGCCTCAAAATTCCTGCTAATACAGTGACTGGATGGATATGTCTCTCTAGACCCAAAAGTTCATTTTGCTGCAGCAACTACTATATTAGACAGTGCTGTTTCATACCTTCATCATTCTTCTCAAACTCCTTTTTATAATCCTTTTACTCACATAAAATACACATTAGATTATGAACTCCCTCACCTTTCTGCCTATAGATTTTTTTTTTTTTTTTTTGAGACAGAGTCTCACTCTTTTGCCCGGGCTAGAGTGAGTGCCGTGGCGTCAGCCTAGCTCACAGCAACCTCAAACTCCTGGGCTCAAGTGATCCTTCTGCCTCAGCCTCCCGAGTAGCTGGGACTACAGGCATGCGCCACCATGCCCAGCTAATTTTTTCTATATATTTTTAGTTGTCCAGATAATTTCTTTCTATTTTTTTAGTAGAGACGGGGTCTCACTCTTGCTCAGGCTGGTCTCGAACTCCTGAGCTCAAACAATCCGCCCACCTCAGCCTCCCAGAGAGCTAGGATTACAGGCGTGAGCCACCACGCCTGGCCCTGCCTATAGATTTTTAAACCTCATCCATATCTATTTTTACTACTAGCTCTTTGATCTGAAAAAGCAAGGGGTCCCTCCTACTCTAAATCTAATTCTACAGCTGTGCTATGGATTTCATTTGTCCCTGCCTCCTCAGAGTCCTTTCTCATATATTTTTTCTCTCTCTCAACTCCATGTTAGAAATGATTTTAACCAAAAAATAGAATCAGGGAAATGTTGGGCTAATCTACCTTCTTTTGGGCCAGAAATTTTGTGATTCTACATTCAACATACTCTTCTCAAATATGTCAAAATATACAGGATATAATTTTCTAATACTTGAGGGCTCTTGAAAGTCGAAACCATAAACTTTTATCTTAAAATGCACTAAGGACTCCGTGTACATTACCGTTGACCCAAAAAATGATGATCTATCTATTGCATTAGATCATCCTCTGCTCCAACCACTAGAACTCTATTTTTATGGCAGATATTTTAAAGAGACCCTAACTACATTGTGTCTGACTAAAAATACCAGTTGGTGTTAGTCTTTCAGGGACTCTTCAAAGCTCTCTTAGGGAAAATATACATTCCCACTGTCCACTGTTACTTGAACAAAACCAGGTAGATCATATAAATCAAATCCTTGAAGAATATCTTCAGAAAAACAAATTCTCTAGGCAGGATCATAGAGATACCTCTTTCCCTGGGGCCAGTATTTATATATAACTGAAACCTAAGGACTTGGTTGTAACAGGATATTAAATCAATGAAGCATGAGAATTCATGAAGTACTGCACTGGAGGAAGTTTTAGACCATATGCAGAATTTTAAAGAAAATAGCTGAAACTCATTTGTAAAGACCTCAAACTCCTTCACTCACATCAGGGTTGTGGAAAAGTAGAAGATGGAGGGTCAGAGGATTTTATGAAGAAGGTTTTTAGGAGAGAAAGTTGGTGGACTGCTGAGATTCCTATTCCCTGCCTCAATCCCCCTTACCTCTTCTCTCTGCCATCTCCCCTCAGCTCAGGAAGGACTGAAAAACCTAGAATGGTAATAAGCTGGAAAAGAAGGAGAGACAGCAGGAAAGGGTAAAAGGGAAAAGGAAGACCACATTCCTCTTACCTCAATCAGAAGCCAGCTCAAAGAAGGCTTCAGCTGGGAGGTGATGAGAAGAGTTTCTGTTGAAATCAAATTCAGAGCTTCAACTATTTTCTAGGATATATTGCATTTCTGGCTTGAGACTGTGTTTGCCACTTTAAAAGATCAGGTAACTTTTTCTTATCAAAGAGTGACCAGACAGATGATGTCATGGGAGCTGGGTTTCATCCAAACACTATCAGATGTTTCTGTTAAGGCAAGTGTTCTTCATAGTTTTCTGTGGACAGTCCTGTGGTCTACAGTTACTATATTATGTCTGTGGTCCCAGGGTAATTGTGTATAGCACTGCCTTTCATAGTTAAGAGTGTCCCATGTTGGACAATAAATTTTGTGGTCAGTCTGTCTATGGTTTTATGTCTTATGGAAGCAGGTCAATTTGCAAAATGGCCAATTCATCAGAAACCAAATGGCCAAATCAGAATTTATCTTTTGCTTTTAACATTTGACTGATTTTCATTTTATTTTCACAACAGCCATAAAATATATCACACTTCCAAAAAGAAAATAAAAAAGAGAACGACTAGAAGTTAGAGGGATTGGGTTTTTACAGACAAGAGGAGGATTACTCCCACCGAGCAGATTTAATGGAACAGCGCAAGGCCAAAGAAAGCTGTTTTTTAGATTACATGGCATGAATCCTCCATACTCAAAGCACCAGTTCTATAGTCATAATCCCCAGACTTTCCCAGCCATCTGCCTGCCGAGACCTGGAAGAGCTCCCCGCTGCAGCATACTCTTTTATCGGCAAGGCCAAGCACCCCAGAAAGCCTCACAGAAAAACATGCTTCTCTGACAGCAGAAGGTAATTCAAACAAAGGCACAAACTCCTGCACAGGAGAAGACCAGGTTCTTGACACACACCAGAGATATGGTATTATTAAGCTCATCACATTCTTGTCTAAAATCTTCTACTTTGTATATTAATCTTGTTTTTCTTCCCTCTTTATTATACATAACTGTTCTGGACACTGACTCATCCGTCTGTCTCAAAAGTTCTGTCCCAAACCCGTCGCATCACTCAGCTCCAGCGCCTGGCGTAGGCGTCTGAGGAGCACTTCCAGACCGCCGTCTCTCCAAGCTCACTCCTGACCAGACGTTCAGTGCAGGGAGCAGGGGAGAAGGGTGAGGGAACGTGTCCTTCCCAGCCAGCCAGGCTCCGGTAGGCTCTGGATTCTAGGTCAAAAGGGATCTCTGAGACATGTTAAACTGCTAGATCCAAAACATTTCACAGCTACCCTTGTAGCTGTTTAACTTGTTTAACTCATTATTCTTCTGGTAACCTCTTTGTAATTTTTTTCCAATACTATCTCATTAGACTTTGCATTCATTATTATACGTATGTTTACACTTTAGGCCTTATTAAATGTTGTCTTTTCATCCCTCCTACACATCTCAGAACTACTTTAACTAATGCTGCTTCAGAATGTCTACTTACTCTCAAATAACCTGTACCCCAGGGGCGATGGCAGCACTGCCACCCACTTACCTGTGCTCAAGGGCAGGACCTGAGCGAGTGGGCCAGGCATAAGAGCAGATGGCTGCAAGAAACTGCAAGCAGTTTTGGAACTGCTGTAACTCAGGGTGGATGCAAAGGTAACGCACTCAATACATTTCCTTCAATTTTATTTTTGTTTATTTTCAGTTCTATCTGAAGCCAGGGTTTATATTCCCCGTTTCCTAAATTTTAGTTTACAGGCCAATTTTGACTATGTCTTTCTATTTGTTCCCTATAATTCAATCTTGAAGTTACTAAAATTGATTTTACTTTTCCAAGAAAAAGATTTTCTTTTTAATAAAGCAATAAGAAAGTCAAACAGAGACCAATCAATAGTGGAGCAGTTTCATGAAATACCCCAATAGAGTGTAGCAGCTGTCATCATTTCCAATTTGAGAAAGAAGCAACAAAAACAGATGTTTTGTGATTTGTTTGTTGGCTAGATCAGAGAAAATTATATCCACATTGCTTTGTTTGAGATTTACTGATGATTTAGGGAAAGCTCTTACGGGAAATAGATTATTTTCCTCTAGATTTTAAATTCAAATACGTCAAGGTCATGTGTAGTGCAAGTCTCTGGATTAAATGATGATGGCAATCAGTGGATTATTTCCTGAATATATCATTGGAAAGGTAATACTTTAACGATAGAGTGAGGAAGAGGTCCTTTGGCCTAATTGGCCCTGAAGTTTTTTGATCAAAGACAATCTGGAGTTCTGATGGAATGAATTAAGAGCATTTCAGTATTTTTCAGGGATCACATGATTTACATACTTCCCAGCACTCCTGAAGCATGCCTGAAGGTAAAAGCAGTGACCCTGCTCCTCTCTGTGTGTTTGTCACCTCTCACCTGAGAAGTGTCAATTTTAAGAAATATTTGTGAGTTTATTTGTTTATTGCAAGCAGCATGATTCAGCTATGTCCCAGCTTCTTCATGAGGTGATGAGTTTAAAACCATACTAGAATATTTCAAGCAGAGGATGAGAGAATATTGAAGAAAGTCATATATCAGGCTAGAAGGTGGATTGATGACTTCTAGAGCAGTGATCTTCAAATTTTTTTTTTTTTTTGATGTGTGTGAATCTCATTAGAAAATGATTTGGAAGCATGCACCCCCAGAATATGCAAATTCATTTACTTATTAATAATATGGATATACTACCTTACTACTATATTAGATGCGTTAAAGTTCACAACAAAAATAAAAATTAGAACGTGGTGAATTTCAGATGAACCTTTAGAAAACAATAAAACATACTCTTAACATAATTCAAACTTTAAAACAATGCACACTTTTAAATTAATGGTCCAAAAAATAGTTTCCTCTTATTAAATACAAATCAGGCTTTGTTTTAAAATTTTTAGTGAATTTGATAAATATTTTCCAAACATAGTTCAAGAAAAATAATTATTTTCATAGAAATTACTGCTAATGAACTCTGTCCTGAGATCTAAGTAACTGGATATATTTTACAATTTTTTTTGGTAGAAGACTTTTTTCTAATTTTTTTTTAAATTGGCAAATAAAAATTGTATATATTTATTGTATAGAACATGATGTTTTCAAGTATGTATATATTGTGGAATGGCTAAATCAAGCTAATTAACATAAAACATATCAGTTTTAATAATTTAGCAAGAAAAATGCTATTGGATGTGCTTTGTTATTTTGAAAATATTATATTACCACTATTTGATGCAGTAAATTAAAGGTAAGGCTCTAAATTAAGGTTTTTAATCTTATTATTATGGAAAACATTAATCAAAAAGTAGAGAAAATGCTAGAATAAGCCCCTCTGTACTCTTCATCCACTTCAATCACTATTAGTTAACAGTAATCTTGGTTTTTCTATACCCTCACATTCCTTCTGAACACTTTCTGGATTATTTGAAACAAATTCCATATATCATATAATTTCATCTAAAAATAATTCAATATATTTTTTAAAGATACCTATTTCTTAAATAAACCATGAAAGTATTAACACAGAAAAAAATTAACAAAAATTTCTTAATATTGTTACATATTCAGGCACTATTCACATTTCTCTGTTATACTTTTTCAGCCAATTAAGCTTATTTTAATGCTTGAATTTAATGACTACAATAGCTGAAAAAGAGACTCCACAAAAGTCTAATATAAACAATTTATATAATACATTTAGAATAAGTTAAATTATGAATGATCGTGGATATAAATGCATATTTCGAGGAGTCTCCTTGATAATTTTGAACATTTTTGCCCAATTTCACAAAATCTAATTAGACTGCCATTATTTTCACCTTGTAGTACAGTTGACAAAAGAAACAGAGATGTTCAGCTCAGCTGTGTTCTTGTTTGTCTGTTTACTAGTGTCACTATCAAACCCTGGTTTCTTTGGAATAATCTTTTAAGCTTCTTGTGTGTATTGTGAGAGCGACTTTAGTTAAAAACAGGTTATATGTGCCACAAATCCACTTAGGGCACAGTTAAACTTTAGTGTGTTGCGCTTTAGTGTGTTGCACTTAAACTTTAGTGTGTGCCCTCTGTGTTGTGGAACTATCATTCTTTTCCCAGACTACCTCTCTTACTATAGGGAATCCTTGACTAACCTGAAAATAGAATTCCCCAGGGTAAACTCTTATATTTAATGTTGGGAAGGCTTTTTTCTCCCATAAAAACTCTTCTAATTAAAAATAAACATAAATGTAAGTTTTAATATTTTCTTCCTACTCAATGGATTGTCACTAAGTGGATGTATTCCTTTGGGTGAACATACCCAAAGTGTTAGTGTTTTCTGAGCTTTCTGGATCTATAATTTTCTCTGTCAGTACTTCTGGAAAGTTCTTGGCCATTATTACTTCAGCTATTTCTTCTTCTCCATTCTCTCTTTCTTCTCCCATATGGTTTTCCAATTACACATATGTTACATGTTTTGAAATTGTCCCATAGTTCTTGAATGTTCTATTCTGGGTTTTCGTGTGGTTTTTTGTTTTTTTTTTCATTCTTTCTCGTCTGCATTTCATTTCGGGAATTTTCTATCAATCTCTCTTCAAGTTTATTGGTCTTCTCATGTCCAGCCTACTGATAAACCCATCAAAGGCATTTTTCATTTCTGTTAGTGTTTTTGATTTCTAGCATATTTTTTTGATTTTTTCCTTTGAATTCCCATCTCTCTTCTTATATTACCTATCTCTTCTTGCATACTTTCTACTTTTACCATTACGCATTTAACATACTAATCATAGTATTTTAAATTCCCTATTTCATAATTTCAACATTTTTGTCATATCTAAATCCAATTCTGATTTGTCTTTTCATACTGTTTTTTTCTTGCTTTTTGGCATCTCTTGTGATTTTTTTTGTTAAAAGGCAGATGTCACCAGAAAATAATCAAAAGGGTCAGAATGTAGTTTAAAGATAGTTTATTCAAACACGAAGATTGAGGATGAGTCAATTGGAAAGCACAGATCCCAAAGAATAGAAGTCAGTGTTCCAAAGTATAGAAGTTTGGAATTGCTTATATAGACAAAGCTTTGTGAAGTTTAACAGAATTTCAGCATCTTTCTCTGTAAGGCTTAATACAGAGTTACAATGATCGGATTAGTTGAGATGGTCTTTTTCTTTTGGAAAAAGGTATTTTTAACATTCCACACTGAAGATGTAACTGTCATGGGCTCTTGGGCACTGTCTGGTCTGAGTTAGGTACAGTACAATAAAAGAGGTAGTTAATCTATAACAAAGATCAGTGATTAGAAGAGGGTGGGTCTAGTCTTTGGTCTCTTCTCATCATTCACAGAACAAGCAAATGAGGAACAGATCTACAATCTAAAAAGCAGAGGTTGCAAACATGCTGTAGGACTCAGTCTGCAGGACTTAACTTTCCCCTTGGCATAATAAATTTATAGGGTCCTGAAATTTTACTTTGTTTTACATAGAAATGATATGTCAGGTATAAGATAGGTAAATGGGTCTTTAATGTGAAGTCATATGTTAATTTGGCTAGAAATTTGGCTGTGTTTAATGTCTTCTGTAGCTGTAAGTGCCAGAGGCTTCACATTCCTCTACTGTCCTCTTTTTTGTTCCCCGTTGGCTTTGAGCTTCCCTAAGTACTACTCGTTAGGAACAATCTGTGTCTTGCAACTTTTTCGGCAGTAACTTACCGTTACTATAGGGGTGCACTGTTGGTATGTGGTGAGTGTGGCAGAGGGGTAGCATACTGTAATTTAATGAATGAATCTCAATCTTTTAGTGGACATGTGTTTTGGGGCTGTTACCTTCCCAAGTGTTTCTTAGCTTTCCCCTTCCTTATCTGAGACAGAAAGTCTAGAATGAATTAGAGTAAATTGTCCTACCCCTTCCTGGTATAAAGCTCTGCTAAAGTTTTTCAGCCTAGGGGTTTTTGTTATGGAGAAGGCTGTGGGCATTTGTCATGATTATTACTCTGCTCCTCCCCCTGCCAAAGTCACAAGGGAATCTTTCTCAACTGTTGGTCATGAGAACCAGTTTTGGAAATAATCTCAAGGATTATCTCTTAAAATATTACTTCTGTACCACAGCCCCTTGCCTCTATTTCCAGGACTCCAATTTCACATGTGATAGATCATTTTACTATGTTACATGTGTTTCTCATGCTCTTTCATGAATTTTCTATTTTTTTCTCTCATAGTTTAGACATTTTTTGACCTATATTCTAATGTGTTCTCTTTTCAGCTGTACTTAACCTGTTGTTAAACTCATCCATTGAGTTCTTTGTCTTGGTTATTGCATTTTTCAGTTCCAAATTTCCATTTTATTCTCCTTTGTAGTTTACAGCTCTCTGCCAGAATGACCACATTTTCTTTTAACTCTTTAAACATGTTAATTACAATTATTTCAAAATTCATGTCCAATAATTACATAATCTGGATCTCTCGATTATTTTTCTCTCAGTATTGTGCCTGGGGATTTTTCTTTTAATGTCAGAAACTATATATGAAAAGTTATAGATGACTTGAATCTCTAGATGATATTTTCACACAGGGAGATTGTATAATACTTTTGCTTTTTTTACTAAAGTGCTAGGAATCCCAGTTCATCTCAACCTGGTCAGCAATTGAGATGATTCTAATTTGAGTGTTATTTCTGGTCCATCCTTAATTCCCAAGATGGGGCCCGTCAGGGACTTAACATAAAACTGGCAGTGTTTACTGGGTTCACCCCTTCTTTGCAGTCCCCCAAGCCCATTTTTGTTGTTACTGGAACTTCATGAGTCTACAAAGTCTCCACTTAGCTTTACCCTCAGTAGTTACTTTGGGTTTTTTTGTTTGTTTGTTGGTTTTTTTTTGAGACAGAGTCTCGCTTTTGTTGCCCAGGCTAGAGTGAGTGCCATGGCGTCAGCCTGGCTCACAGCAACCTCAAACGCCTGGGCTCAAGCGATCCTCCTGCCTCAGACTCCCGAGTAGCTTGGACTACAGGCATGTGCCACCATGCCCGGCTAATTTTTTCTATATTTTTAGTTGTCTGATTAATTTCTTTCTATTTTTAGTAGAGACGGGGTCTCGCTCTTGCTCAGGCTGGTTTCGAACTCCTGAGCTCAAACAATCCGCCCGCCTCGGCCTCCCAGAGAGCTAGGATTACAGGCGTGAGCCACCGCACCGGGCCTCAGTAGTTACTTTGGAATTGGCAGATCCTGGGTTCACCTCTCTGAACTTCCATCCTCTCTGGAATCTTGGTCTCACAAAGCTGCTGTTTGGAAGCTTTCCTTTGGCTTCAAATAGATGTTATTTTATTTTATTTTTGTCTAGGACTTCTAGTTCTAAGTTAGGATTAGAATTATGGAAAATACTTTTTTTTTAATAAGACCATAGAGAGTAATAACATTTGTTTTGTCTCTGTATCTTAGTGATCTGAAATTTCAGTCCCATAGCAATTAAGTAGCAAATAAGGTCTGGCCCAGAAATAGGATACATGCCTATTTTTTGGCAGTATACTAGAGGTCTAAATTAGCTAATTTTAATAATATATTCTTTAAATTTTCACCAGAAATCTCTAGTTGGTGTTATATGTACTAAGTTTCTTTTTGTAATTGTCCTTGTAAACACCAGTTCTAGCTAAGGAAGCAAAATTTTGCGACATGTAACTGCAAAGGACCCTGTGAAGTTAGCTATAGCTCTGAGAATTCTTTGGTCAAGCAAGATCTGTAGGTGACAGTTTTCTCTTTAATACTCTACAGCTAGTTTATTCATTTTCATGATTATAGAAACTTTGGCAATAACCTTAATAATTTTACTTATTTTAGATGTCATCCCCGGGGAAAATGAGCAAGCTTTCCAAAGTTGCTTTAAACAGATTCTGAACTCCTACAAAGAATGTCTCCTCACCTTACTTAGTGCCTTTTATATTCCCTGGATGATGTAAATAAATGCTTAGTAAGTACCTGGTGTATGCATGAGTGAATGAATGAATGAAAACAAAAGGCATTCTTCAGATTTTCAGTGTTCTTCTGAAAAATGAAACCTCAAACTGATCACAGTATTCCATCTGTGCTCTTATCATCATCAAGTGGGCAAAGGAATTACCTCTGAAATTCTTGGAAATTTGTAATCAGAGGAAAATATTAAAAAAGAATAGTATTGAGAATGTAAGTAATACAATAACTTAGGTTAAAGAGAGCAGACTGCCTGTGGTTCAAGCAGTTATTTGCTTTCAGGGCTTAAAATAATTTCCAGAGGTTTGTATAGCTTAAATCTGTGCCAGATTAAGTTTTCAT
>NW_012147953.1:668759-670026 GCF_000956105.1 Propithecus coquereli
CTCGAACTCCTGAGCTCAAATGATCCGCTCGCCTCGGCCTCCCAGAGTGCTAGGATTACAGGCGTGAGCCACCACACCCAGCCTCAAAATGCTTTTTGAATGAATGAGTAAATATAAAAACAATGATGAAGCTATGGATGGGTAACATGAGAAAATAAAAGGAAGGGATATCAGTTAAGATTTGCTAGAGATGATGCTACCTGAAGACGTGGGCAACAAGTTTGGCATTCCAGGAAAACAGAACTGCTTAGAAAATTCTGGTAATACTTGGTTTGGAGTTATAGAGTATAGCTTGAAATGTGGAGAGAAGAACAAAATAAACTTTAAGAAATAGAAATTCTTCATGTCATGAATGCATTTTTAATCCACCTTAGGGTTTAGTCCATATACAATGAGGAAGCAGCAAAGAATTTCAGCAAGGAAGTGACATTCTTAGGCGGATGTGATATGACACTGATGTGGAGGATAGAATTGATGTAGGTAACTCCAGATTTAGGAAGATCAGTCATTGCCTGGTTTAACAGACAAGTGGCAAAATGTTTTGTTATCCATTAATCTGGAGTTTTGGAGTAGATGCAAATTAGAAAATAGACATAACAAACACCCTGATCATCTACTTCCTCCATTCCTTTTATACTTGCATTGGAGCTATTTGATTCCTACCTGCAGTCTTGCCCTTGGCTCAGGGCTGGGGAGCAAATCTGTTCATATTCAGAAGTAACTAAGAAGGGAGATCTGAGATCCCAAAGTATTCAAAAACCAGGTCAACCTTGCCGTTCCTCTGCTTCTGACTTCATGCCCTAAATTTAATAATCTGGCTGTTGCCTCCTTCCTACAATCAAGCTCAAAGCTCTATGCATGTGTCTACTAAGATTGGGGCCATGTCTCATTGTTGCTAACTGTCCTATATATACACTACTATATATAGTAGTGATAATTCTGCTATATATAACCTTTTTTGTGAATTAGAAAAACATATCCTCTCTGGGAAGAAACAGCTAAGGCTTAAGACTAACAGGATTAGAATTTAACCCATATTTACTCCTTGCTGGACACCCCTGTGTTGTTCACAAAGTGTACGGCTGTATATGTTGACTCTGTCTGAATCCTGTCAATTATCCCTGAATCTCAGCCTCATAACTCTTGTGTTGTTACTAGACTTCTAACACTGGATTGATCACCTGCCTGATTTTCCAACCGACACCTTCCTGAAACCCAGTAGAGCTCCTCTTGGCTACTGGGGCAGTTTAGGATTGTAGGGAAAAAA
>NW_012147953.1:670076-672568 GCF_000956105.1 Propithecus coquereli
TCTTTTATTTATTACATTCTACCTATTCTTTAAAACTGTCTTAAAAGTGATGAAAATAATAATGGATAATTAAAGAAGATTATGTATCTTTGATTCTTTGATAGATGATATTTAGAGTGGCTGATTGTTTATTTAACTTTAATAGTGTTTATTTTAAAGAAGTTTTTTCTTTTTTATTGTATTCAATAGCAATACTATGAACTGTTTAAATTAGACTAACTATAAAAAATACTATAAATATCCCTCTTTTTATGACAACCAATGGTGGTTCTATCCCCAAAAGGAAATTCTCCAACTAGATATTTTCTGAACATACAGCATCTAATGTTAAAAAAAATGGTTTTGTTTGAACAATATCATTAAAAGGACAACATTTGACAATGTTTATGTGAGTTCTTTTGGTTTTCTCTCAGAAAGTTTCCTATGTAGAAAAGAAACTTCAGAAGTTTACCTTGTGTATGATCAATCTATTAAATTTATAATTTTAAAACCCTGATACTTTCTTAAGCAAAGTTCACAACATAATTGTATTATTCACTTGTAAGACTAGTAAATTTTAATAACCACTTTTAAGAGAGCTTTGGATAATATTTGGAACCGTTTAAATAGTTAAACACCACATCATTTCCAGTTGTACTGATAAGTTTAACATACTTGATTTACTACTTAAGTTCAATTATCTTCAAATGGATCCTGCCTGATTACTTACATAACTCTTATAAATCTAATAAATTGAATTGTTAAACATGGTAAACCTGAAGTTCTTTCAGATGTCCTGATATTATGCAAAAATAATTTAGTAATATTTTAACTTAAAAACCACAAGTCTAAATTAATTATCCAATTTTACATATTAAATTGATGTAAGAAGACTTGCATTCTAATTAACCAAAATATGTACTTTTCTTCCAAACACAAAAATATTAATTCCAGTCTTCTGCTTCTCCTAAACCCTTAAATTCTTAATCCATTATGTTCCTGTGGTTAAAAGATGCATACCTATAAAAAAAAATAAAATCTAATCCAATTCACTCACTCATTCACTCATTCTTTCAACAGATATTTCCTGAACATTTATCCTGTACCGGGCACTGTTCCAGGTACTGTGTACAACATAGTGAACAAAGCAGGGAGAGAAACTTGCTGTCATGGAGCTTAACTTCGTAAGGGAGAGGACAAATAGTAAACAAGATAAATAAGTATAATTTATAGTATGCTAAAACTTGATACATGCTTGGAGAAGATAAACTTGGAAAGGGGCCTAAAATAATTTTAAATAGGGTTTCCAGAGAACTGAGGTTACTTATGATTGTAGATTTGAGTCGGGAAGAAAATCTGGATTTGCAAACATTCATAAACTTTGGCCTTCATGTCATCTGAGCCTCCATGTTTGGTCACTAGCTTACTGACTACAAAACTCATATAGAGACTATTCTCATTGCTCATCTTACCTAATTTTCCTTCCACTCACAAAAGTCTTGAACTCTCATCCAGGTGGACACTTTAGAGAATTTTGCATGTCTTTAGGATATGTAAAGTTGCCCCTTCTTATGCTAAATAATTCTGTCCATATTTTCCAGGACCTCTAAACTCTTATGGATATGTAAAATGTTACCTATTAGACTTTTGAATATTTCATAGGCTTTGTATAATTTGTGGCTACATTTATAAGATTATTCTACCTTTGGAAACATACAATTTTTTTTTTTGAATGCACAAAATATAAATATTGCTTGGAATTGTATTAATAGATGTTTTTCCTGAGAAAATCTGTTTATTTCATTTACAAAATGGTACTTGGAATATATTTAAAATGCTAATAGTTCCCAAGAGTAATTATATTAGATTCATATGAACAAAAGATTGAGAAAGGTTGCTAATTTATTTCTAAAAATTACATTAACAGATTTCTAGCTTGATCTGGCCAATTTCATTGAAATGAGCAATACCTACTCCCACTAATGGAAATTGATATGATAAACACTAAAAATTTTCCATGCATTAATTCAACAAAAAGAGTAAATTGCCAGTATTTTAAGTGTATTTTTAAAGTTTGACAATTGACTTCTGTGTGACTGTAAGAAAAATACCAGTCGTGCTTGATTAAAATTTGCTGATCACATTTAAGAAAGACATGATATAGAAATTAAATTAACAAAACTCTATATCGTACATTAAATACCATGGCATGTGTGTATACAAGTGATGTCACAAGCTGATAAGCTTATTCAATTTAAATTTTTAAATAAAGACATGTATTTGTGTGGCAGACGGAATATTAACTCTCTAAAGTAGAAGGACGGTTATTCTTCTTACACCCACTCCAAGACCTAAATTGCTTCAAGTAGTCAGGAGGAGGAAGTTGCTAGAGCTGGAAAATGTTTCCCTAAGCCTAGAGGGAGGAAAAGGCATATATGTTTTGTGAGTAGCTGGAATGGGGAGGTGACAGGGCCTTCAGAGGGAATAGCTATGTGGTACACCAAGGAAGGTTT
>NW_012147953.1:682470-685264 GCF_000956105.1 Propithecus coquereli
TTAAAAAAAAAAAAATCCTGTCCTTTGTTGAACTCAGCTATCTTTACTCCATTTTCACCAGATCATTACAGGAGAAAAAAATATATACTCACATAACTTGTGATTGAATGATGTTATAAAAATCATAACTAAAGCCCTCAAACTGGTATTCAAAAGTGCCCAGAAATTCTTTTATGTTTGGCTAGAAGTTTTACTTTCACTCTTTCTGAGCCATTTCATAACTTCTTCAAACTTCTCATACCCCTTTTTACATTCTCTTTAGAGGTGACCTCTCTTCACATTTTATTGTAAAATATGCAAAACCAGACATAATCAATAAATCAATACAGCCACATGCATCCACATTCATATTGTGTCTTCTTTCCTGCTACAAAGGAATGTGTGTTCCTGCTCCCCCAGAGAGGCCAACGCTACATAATGTTCTGGACCCTGAATCCTCTTCCGTTCCGTCCTCTTGCAACAACTGCTTCCTATCTAGTGCGTCCTTCTTACTTTCGTTAGCACACGCGTGCTACTTCGACATCACCTTCCCTTGACTCCATGTCCTTCTTTATCTTCCATCCTATGTTTCTGCTCTTCCTTTATCTTTTTCATTTCCTCCCTTCCCATTTATTTTTGAATGTACTCAAACTAGGCTTCTGTTCCCAACAAATTTACTGACATTGTTTTTGTCAAGGTCTCAAACAGTTTTCAAAGTTGTTAAATTCAATGGTCTACGTTATTCCTATCGCGATTGGACTATCAGCAGTATTGGACGTTGTTGAGCACTCCCTGCTTCTTGAATAATTTATTCTCTGCTTCGAGGACACAACTCTCTTTTGTTTTTCTTTTGTTTTCTATTTCACAAGCAGTCTCAGGATCCTTTACAGATTTCAACTCCTCTAATGTCTAATATTGGTGTCCTCTAAGCTGAAACTTGATTGTAGTTTTCATCTCTAAATACCCACTTTTTGTAAGTGATAGCAAGTTGCATGCCTTTTATAAACATTGTAAATGTTAACTCTCACATTTAGATCTCTTATCTTGCCCTCTCCTCCAAGCTCTTGATTCATATCTAACTGCTTGCTATGAATCTCCTCTTGTGTAATGTCTTGGTTGGGGTAATATTATCGGCTTTTTACAAACTAACGTTCCAAATTTCAGTGGCTTAATATAAGAATATAAGTTCATTTTTCAGTTACAGAAATGGTGTTTTTCAAGGTTCCAAAGGCATCCTTTTTGTCGGTGGTGAGGTGTGTCCCAGACACCTCGTTTCTTATGTTTCCACCTGTATCTGGGGCCTGAGCATATTCTGCCTTCGGTTGATGGGAAATCAAGAGTGGATTAAGTATTTGCATATCTTGGTCCCCTCTTTCAGAATGATACACGTGTTCTCCGTTATGTCATTGATGAAAAATAGTCCAATGGCCCCACGTGGATGCAATATAAGCTGGGACATATTATCTTTGGCTGAAAAGCTGCTCAGCAGCAACAACTATGCTGTACTAAGGGGAATGTGAATTTTGATGGACAGATTGCTATCTCTGCCATACTCTGCCTTTCCTGCCATCAAATAGGCATCCAAATCCTTTCTTCTCCCACACAAAATACAATCACCTGCTTTCTGAGGGAGACAACCAAAAGTTTCATACAGCTACTGCACCCAGAAAACAGTCCAAGATCTCTGGGTGATGAATGATTCTCTCCAGCAGCAGTGGATGTGGCTCCCTGTGCTCTGAAAATAGATGAACTAAAAGAAAAGTTGTCTAACTACGTCACCCCTCACCCTGACAACATCTAATGCACAGTGGTGCAGTAGGAACAAAAAGGGCAACAAAAGCTCACATTCGGAAAATGGAAGCATGGGAGACATGGCAGTCACTGTTCCACAGTAGTGACGAAAACCTGAGGGGCAGGCCCTGTGAGTTCCTTAACCAGGTAAGGGGAGAAAGACTGTGACTCTGCCTTCTGCAAGAACTCATTTGTTCATTGTTCTCTGTGGCCACTGTCTCCATAGCGCAGAACTATCTTCTGAGATGTCCTACCTTGTTCATTATCTTGATGGCCACATCTGAAGTGGATTTTGGGATATATGCCTCCTTTTGGAGGAGTATTTTCCTGTTCATGCAGGTTTGAGGGCCCAATGGTTGCTTGAAAGCTCAGTGAGTCAAAGGCAGGCTACTGGTTTCTTTAGCAATATCATTTCTCAAAACCACGTAGGCTTCGGACCTATTCGTTTCCAGTTCCATGTACCATAACCATATCGAAGTTTCTTTTTTAGGCAGTAGTTCTCAGGTCAGCTTTATTTATTTTTTCCTTATCTAATGCTTCTCTCTTTTAACTTGATAGTTGCTGCTTTGAGGCAATCTGAAACAATATGCTTGAATGGCAAATC
Organism: Propithecus coquereli; assembly: GCF_000956105.1. Taxonomy (NCBI): domain Eukaryota; kingdom Metazoa; phylum Chordata; class Mammalia; order Primates; family Indriidae; genus Propithecus; species Propithecus coquereli. Next base: position 684,845 of record NW_012147953.1, read on the forward strand.
CATATCTTTAATGAGCCTCCACTGCTCAAGCGTTTTTAATCATAAGCGTGTTTGGCGTCTGCTGCAGTAGCTTTTTTTTTTTCCCCCAGTTCTGAAAGATCCTCTCTGGAATCTCTTCACTTTCAATTTTGCTTGCAAATTGGCCAATTTTCATCTAAACATATCCTTTTCTTTTAATACCATGCTAAACAAAGCGAATAACTACCAACTCGCATTACTAGCATGACTTTCCAATTATTTTCCACTAGAACAGAATCTCTTAATCTTTCTTTCTTATGGATCCCTGTGGCAGTATACAGAATTTTACTGACTTGTTCCCAGAATTGTTTTAAATATATAAAGTAAAATGCAGATCAAAAAGAAAATAAACTATATAGGAATACATTTATCAAAATATTTGTTAAAACTTGTAGTAATATG
>NW_012147953.1:685314-687134 GCF_000956105.1 Propithecus coquereli
TTAAAAGAAAAAAGGAAAAGAAACTGATGCATAAAAGAAACACTTGAATTAAAAATGAATACAGCAAGATACGTATCCAAAAGAGCATAAATAAAACAAAAACCTCCAGTCCATTAAATAAATGTAGCAAAACAAAAGCATAGCCTAAGATAGCAGAATATTGGAACAGCTATTACCAACGGTGAAAATTTCATCATTACCTAATATCTTCAGGTAAAAGGAGTTCAGTGTAGGCACTTCTAAAGAAATAAAAGAAGAACTGCAAAAATGGATTTATGACAATACTTAAAATGGCATTATATTTTTTAAAAAATGTAAAAGAACAAAACAAATTCAATGAGAATTTTAATGGGTTTGCTTGACTCAAAATGGCAAAGCATCATTGATGCTGGCAAGTCACAAGCAGCAAAGACACAGCACAAATTAACCCCCTACACAGAAGAAAGGATACAAAAGAAACTGAGAGCTTCAGAAAAAGAAATAACAGAAACTCAATCTGCAAAATTTTAAAGTTTTAGAATAAATAGGACAAGAAGGAAAGAAGGAAGGAGGGTGAGAAGGAAGGGAGGGAGGGAGGGAATTGATAGATTCAAGTAATTGGCAGCTTTAACTCTTCTGTTCTCGCATGGATTTTTGCTTTGTTATTGTTTTTATTCTGTGAGAATTTTTCTTTCTTTTTCTCTAAAAATAATGTTTCAAAAATATATTCAGCAATTTGTATGTGCTATCCTGGAAAGGTTTCTCTGAACACTTAAACTCTTTATTGCCAGAAATAAAAGTCCCCACTCATAAAAACCTTTACCAAGTCTAGGACAGAAATGAGACTCTTACATCACAATGCTATTTTCCAAATCTAGGTGGTGGTGGTGGTGGTCTGAGATGCTCAGTTTTTTCAAACTAAAGTTTTTTTTTCCAAGATAATTTACTTACGTAAGTTTTTAAAATATATTGTAATGCAAAAATATTCCCATGTTCTGTTTCTATGGTAGCATCCATTTCTTGAGGTAAGATGTTCTCCACAAGCAGCCTAGACTATGTGGAAGGGCCATGGGGTACAATACAAGGAATTTTGAGAGAATTATTTGGTCAGTATTCAAATTTTATCCCACCCTATTTAATTTTGAACCCCAAATTTATGAGGGGCAATACTCAAAATGCAAAGCATGTCTCATTCCCCCTTGTGGATGCACCTTAAGGTCAAGATATGGGGGTTAGTGAACTTTCTTCTCACTGCTACCCCTTTTTCAAAAACTATAGCCTCTTTGAAACATGTCTACTTTGATATACCACCCACCAGCTTTCTTCATTTCTATCAAGAACGATTTTCTAGGTCATTCTCCTTCATTCACAGAAGACTTGAAATCCTTTCACAGTGATCATTCCCAGAATAAATGTATTGGCCTCTCAATTCTTTGATTTCATTATCTTCAATTTTTCTCCCTCATCTTTGCCAATCGTTTCCATAGTTCCACTCTGCCCCAACCCCTATCATTACCAGTAACTGCACCATCACAGAAATTTCTCCTTCAAGCATCTTACATTCTGGCTTGTTCATTTAGCTCTAGTGGCCTCAACCAGTTCAATCACTCTAATAGTCCAATCTGCCCCAATTCTTTGATCTCAGCCAATGTACCTCTTCCATATCACAACTCTCTCCTTTCTCCAGTTTCCTCTTTACTCATGGTCAATGATCATCATATCACTTTCATACAAACACCCCCAAAATATTTTGTTTTCTCTCTCATATATACGTTAAAAAAAAAAAAAATCCTGTCCTTTGTTGAACTCAGCTATCTTTACTCCATTTTCACCAGATCATT
>NW_012147953.1:687184-689985 GCF_000956105.1 Propithecus coquereli
TAAATTGGGTATTCATATATTTATGGATCTCTTTCTGTAATCTTTATTCTATTCCATTGTCTATATGTATATTGTTACGCCAATATCATGTTATTCTAATTACTGTAGTTTTATAAGAGTTATTGATACATATATATGTGATATTTGTTATATATATAGACACACACACATATATATCTTCTCTTTATTTGTACTAATGTTTTGTGAGTTTTTACCTGAAAGTCTGCTAGTTTGATTTTAATATAGCTATTCAAACTTCCTTTTAGGTAATGTTTACCTGTTATATCTTTTAAATTTTTTTTTCTTAACTTTTCAGTATTCTTATATTTTAGTGAACCTCTGATAAGCAGTGTATAGTTGGCTGTGTTGTTTCTGTTGCCTGATAAAATAATCTTTGTCTTTTAATTTGAGAAATTAACTCATTTTTACTTAATTGCTGATTTGTTTGAGTTTAAATCTATCATTTTGTTATTTGTTCAGTATTCATTTTGTTTATTTTGTATTTCTTTTTATCTCACTTAGGTCAGTCAGTTGCTTCAAAAATACATGATTTAAGTTATCTTAGCAGGATCCTGTCACTAAAATACAAAGACATGGAGAAATTTTATCCCCAGATAGAGAACGTTAGCAAATATAAAAAATAAATTCTCTCTCAGAATTGGAGATGCAATGGGTGGATAGCTGTTAAGGAGACAAATCTTAAGAAAAAGTTATCATCTGTTCAATTTCAGTATTGGAGGGACTATTGGGACTTCAGTTATAGCTGAAGAAGTGTCCAAGGATCAGGGATGTGGGGATTAAACACCGAGCATTCTCATTGATTCCTATAGTCATCAGGTAGTGTAGTCAATTTGGGCTACACATAAAACAATTTTACAATCACTATATCATACAACATTAGTGTTTATTCTCACGCTCAAAACCACATGGATCAGCTTTAATGGCTCTGCTTCTGAGGGGGCTCCACACCACAAATGTTGATTCTAGGGCTCAGAAAGTAGGAGTTATGTCTCCTTTGGGAGAGGTCCAAATAGCCCAGCAGAATAAATGTAAATAGACAATGACATTTAAGATCTGGAATAAAATTCATACACTGTCACTTTAACCCACATTCCAAGGACCAAAACCAGTCACATAGAGGTCAACATCAAAGGGAAGGGAGGTATCCTCCTCCTCAGGAGGTAGGGGGTTAAAGAATAAATATTTGTGGATCAATGTCTAATTGATCTCAGTGTCTAACAAGAAAATGCTTTTAAAACACCCATAATTCTCTTTTGTGCTTTTTGCTCATGTAGTAAAAACGTCATCTTTGGACTTCTGTACCTTCTTATTTTGATCTTAATGAATCCTTAAATGAAATCTGGAAAACAGCTGGATCCTTTCTTTATAACTCGGCCTATCATATATTCTGTAACTTGAAAAATTTTTATATATGATTTTTTTACTCCTTCCCGCCTCCTCCCACAACAGGGAATTATGCAGTGCTTGCTCTTCAGATACAGGAAATACCTATTTTAATCAAGCAATTTCAGCTAGGTTTCATCAAACGTAGGAATCTGTTCTTGGGCTTCAGGCTGTTTGTAATTATAGTCTGAAATTTTGCTATTTTGAAATTGAATAAGCATTAGAATAGCAGAAATTCAGAATGTAAGCATAAAGATATTGCTTTTAATCATTTTATTATTTTTAAAATTAGAGAAACATAAATTTCATTCTAATGTATTGGAAATATTATCACAGATAATAAGATGAAGGAACTTCCAAGAATGTACTCACATAAATAATAATGTATAACATTTTCTGCTTGCTAACCATATAATTATAAAACCTATTCACAGGTTTCATGTCTAAGACCTCAAAATCACAGGCAGCTAAAACAAAAATAGACAAATGGGACTATATTAAACTAAAAGGTTTCTGCACAGCAAAAGAAACAATCAACAGAGAGAAGAGACAACCTGTTGAATGGGAGAAAACATTTGCAAATTATACATTCAACAAAAGACTAACATCCATAATACACAAGGAACTCAAACAACTCAACAGTAAAAAAATAATCTCATTAAAATCTAGGCAAAGAACATGAATAGATATTTCTCAAAAGAAAACATACAGATGGCCAATAGGTAGATAAAAGATGCTCCACATCACTAACTATCAGGGAAATTCACATCAAAACCACATTGAGATATCATCACACCTCAGTTAGAATGGCGGTTATTAAAAAGACAAAAAATAACAAATACTGGTGAGGATGCAGAGAAAAGGGAATTCTTATACACCACTGGTGGGATGGATAATAAGTATGGAGATTTCTCAAAAAACTAAAAATAGGACTACCATATGATCCAGCAGTCCCATTACTGCGTATTTATCGAAAAGAAAAGAAATCAGTATATCAAAGTGATACCTGCACTCCCATTTTTACTGCAGCACTATTCATGATAGCCGAGATGTGGAATCAACCTAGGTATCTATTGATAGATGAATGGATAAAGAAAATGTGGCATACATACACAATGGAATACTATTTGGCTGTAAAAAAAGAATGAAATGCTGTCATCAGCAACATGGATGGAACTGGAGGTCATTATGTTAAGTGAAGCCAGCCAAGCACAGAAAGACAAATATCACATGTTATCATTCATGTGGAAGCTGAAAGAATGGATCTCATAAAAGCAGAGAGTAGAATGGATGAGAGTAGAAAGCAGAGAGTAGAAAGCAGAGAGGCTGAGAAGAATGGATGAATTGGAGGAGGAGATGAAGAGGTTAATGGATACAATCATACAATTAGGTAAAAT
>NW_012147953.1:701540-702963 GCF_000956105.1 Propithecus coquereli
TTGCAGCTTTATTTTTAGAGAAATCTTCCAAACTATGAGAATAAGTAGCAATGAGTCCCAGGTTGCATTATTATTAGGAACCATAATAAAGAATCATGTAAGGACAATTTCCCTATCTATACTAGTCTTTTGTTTGATTAATATCCTAGCTATCTGTTTCTCTAATTATATATGAGGTCTGTCCAGAAAGTATCCAACCATTGTTAATATAACAAGGCCAGTTTGTGTGACATCCACGTAACCTGCTAGCAAGGAGAGTGGACTGGAATGCGCATGCGTGAGCAGTGACTATGTCACTGCAGTCATATCATTCATTCATCACAATAAAGTAGAATTCATCTCAGGGATGCAAGTATATTTCTATACAGCTTATTTTCATTTCCTTTACAATTTAAAAAAAGCGTATTTAGCATTCCATTTTAGATAACGTAATAATCATGAAGTCTTTGTTTGAGAAATTTCAGGGGAAGTTAATTTATAATGAAAATCAACCCCTGGAGCCCCTTAGGTATTTACAAGATCTTACAAAACAATGTAGATAAGGAAAAAGGCTAATCTATAATCAGAGAAACAAAAGTTACACCTGCTTGCTTTTGTGACTAAAGTCTCACAGTCACATTCCCTAAAGGCTCAAAATATTTTAAAGTTCCAACAGTTCAGATTTTGAAGGACTTATTTTCATACCCTATATGACAAACTGCCAGCTAGTATCATACTGAACATGCAAAAACTGAAAGTCTTTCCTCTAAGATCTGGAAAAAGATAAGGATGCCCACTTTCGCCACATTTATTCCAGCCAACTGGAAGTTCTAGCCAAAGCAATTAGACAAGAGAAAGAAATAAAGCCATCCACCCTGGAAAGGAGGAAGTCGAATTATCCTTGTTTATAGACTATATGATCTTATATTTACAAAAAACCTGAAGACTCCACCAAGAAACTTTTAGAACTGATAAACAAATTCAGTAAAGTTGCAGTATACAAAAATCAACATACAAAAATAAGTAGCATTTCTATATTTGAACAGCAAACAATCTAAAAAAGAAATCAAGAAAGCAATCCTATTTACAATAGCTACGAAAAAAAAACCTTAGGAATAAAATTAATCAAAGAAATGAAATATACCTCTACAATGAAAACTGTAAAATATCAATAAAAGAAACTGGAGATATCTCATGTCCAGATCATTCGTAGTCAGTGCTGTACAATACTCACATGGAGACATTGCTTCCAAAATTCATTTGCACACTATCCGAGAGAGCTATGTCTAGAAAGATCTTGTTATTTGGGTCAAAACTTTAGAAATTGTCATTATTTATATACAAAAGTGGTTGAATAGTGACAATTTCATATGTTCAGGCTGATAGCAAAGAGGAGTAGTGAGATGTCAATGTAATTGAGTATTGAGCACACACTACCTGTCAG
>NW_012147953.1:703333-703836 GCF_000956105.1 Propithecus coquereli
TTTTTGACTTTTCCTTTGAACTGATTATAATATCTGCATGATTCTCTTATTGAATGAGTAGAATAAAATCTTTACCATCTGTTCAATTTTATATCTGTGCAAGAGTCATCATTTTACTTTTTTCCTAAAAATCATCTTTTAACACACATAATGATCAACACACAATTATAGATAGCAAACACTGGAAAGCAACACGAAAGTCTATGTCACAAATGATCACACACAGTTTACAAGGTGAAAAGTTGCCTGATGGGGTCACATGGGGGCCCCAGTGAGGGAAACACACTTGGCACCATATGTCACATTCCTTTGGTCAGAACTAATGGTACACTTCACCCAGATGACCAGGGGTTGGGAAATGAGATCTCTGAGTTGGCAGCTACTTACCAGCAGCAACTCTCAATATATAGTAAAGAATATTTAGTGAGCAGTAAATGTCTTGAGCAAGAATATATAACAATTAGTAGTCTTTACCTCATGTCATTACTAGACATCTCAAACTT
>NW_012147953.1:705501-714946 GCF_000956105.1 Propithecus coquereli
TTTTTTTTTTTTTTTTACACAAGTCAGCAAAATAGTTTTAGACCTTACTAAAAATATCAATTAAATTAGCAAAAAATGTAATACCTAATTACCAACTGAGCTAAACACTAAGAGACAAGAAGAGCTGGTGCTCATTATACACAGGGACCTGATTTATTTATTCTGGGGATAGATTAAGAAAATTTGCCTGAGGGGGAGGAACTTGAGTTGAAATCTGAAAGTTGAATAGGAATGAATAAAGATGGTGGGGGAGGGTGTTGGGGGGGTGGGAAGGAAAGAAAGGGAAGAGCAAGAAAACAAAATGAAGTATAGCTAAGATAAAGGAAAGGAGATAGGAAGGAATAAAAAGGAGAATTGTAGGTGGTAGAGAAAGGCTTTCCAGGAAGAACCAATAGCACATGCAAAGATTCTGGATTCAGGAATATAAATGTTGTGTTTGAGAGTCTCAAAAAGACTAGCATTTCTAGAGTAGAAAACTATCAAAGAGGAATAGTAGGGCCAGTTAAGGACCTTGAGTTTTATGAGAAGAGTAGTGGGAAATTACTAAAAGTGTTAGGTAGCTAATGAGGGACACTGGCCCTACTGGGGACATAAGCAGGCACCTGGAGCAATTGCTACATTTGGAGGAGGGAACGCCCTATGAACCTGCCAATCAGAACTTAGTGGGCCAACTGCAAAAGAATGGAGAGTACAACGGGGTCTGGAAAGTGTCCTAGAGTAACCTAAGGCTAATTATCATGTTGTTAATTGTCCATAAAAGTGGTTCAGTGGTGATGGATGAACCACAAGGAGGGCCCAATCCAGACACTATAAAACAGGAACCCAGACAATAATCAGAGCCCTTTTGTTACAGCAGAGGAGTCTGTTCTCAGTTTTGTGCCCAATATATCTTGCTCTCACTCTGTAAACCTGTATTTTGACCTTGCTCTGTAAATCTATCTTGTCCTTCCTCAATAAACTTCATTTCATGTGTCAATGGAAAAAAGACCAAACGCTGTAAAATAATTTTAAAGAGATTTACTCTGAGCCACATTTGAGGACCATGACACGGAGCCATGCCCAAGAGGCCTTGAGCAGTGGACTCGCAGAGGTTGGGTTATGGTTTGGTTTTATTCATTTCAGGGAGACAGGGGTTACAGGTAAAGGCATAAATCAATACGTGGGAAGCATACATTGGTTTGGCCTGAAAAGGTGGGCCATCTCGATGTGGGGGCTTACAGGTTATAGGCAAGTTTAAAGATTCTTTGGCTTGTAATTGGTTAAAGACATGAAGCTTTGTCTAAAGGCTTGGAATGTTTCAACATAAGGAGCTGTTTATCAGAGATAAGCCACTGGACATAGATTTGTTGTGTAAATTGAGGACCTGCAGGTTTGTCTTCAATACCCTTAGGCCTGTTAATGGGTTACAAAGGATGTCCCCAAGAAGGGAGGGGGGCATGATAAGGCATGTCTGACCTCCTTGCTCCTGGCAGGTAATTTAGTTTTAGGATATTCCTTTGGCCACGAGGGGGTCCATTTAGTCAGCCGGTGTCAGGGGGAGAGCCTTAAAATTTTATTTTAGTTCACACATGCTTGCCTTGCTTTTGGTGTGTTTGGTCATTCTTTGGTCAAGAGCACACCAAAAACTGAGAACAGACAAGATTACCAACTCAAACCTGAACAAAAAGAGTTAGGGAATCACGTGATACCATTAAATGTACATTTTTGCTGCATTATGGATGGACCTTATAAAACAGATTCTACTGTCCATTGGAATAGTGACATAAGAGTCAATTCCATTCCTGACCAAGGACTCAGGATCAAATAAATCATAGAAATGACTAAAATGTATCTTAAATCAAAACCAGAATACCCATAAATCTTTGAATCTATTTAAATAGTAAATTTGTTCTAGCTTTTATAAAATAAGCATATATGTGATACACAATAATCAAAATATTATAAATTGTGTTAAAGAATAGATTTTTTAAAAAAGTAAAATTATGACTCATAAAAATATAAAATGAACAGGTCAAAGAATTTTTAAAATTTATTAATTGATGAACAACCAATTTCAAAGGAAAATTCAGAGAACCTTACATATATAGGCAAATAAGAAATTTGCATTACGAATAGATGCACAATGGGTCTACACGCAAGCAATAATCAAGTTCATGTTACCTAACACAATAAATTTATATTTCTATATGGAAGAATCTTTGCACTGTTCTCTGTTACCCCATTAGTTACAGGGCTGTCAAATAGCATAAAGACAATGAAAATATGAGAAAACCTGGAAGGGTATGTTAGGGGAAAATATTTTTGATCAACTTCAAAATTTTTCAGGATTTTTTTCTATGCATGTGTACCCACACGCATGTGCCCGGGCTCGCGCGCGCATGTGCGCGCGCGCGCACACACACACACACACACACACACACACACACACACATAAAATGGTCTATAAAAATGGCTGCTCTAATGCTGTTCTAAAAGATACTGCTCTACCTAATAATAGATTTGACCTAAAATGAATGCTCTTATTTGTGGCAAAGCTCTGTGGGTTCCTAGAGCGCTTCTTTAATCTGGAGGTAGGTCAGCCTCAGAACCTGTGATTCTAGACACATCTCAGCCCTGTAAGATCCTGAGAAGAGAATCCAGTCATGCTGTGCAGGACTTCTGACCCTACAGAAAATGTAAGATAATAAATCTGTGTTGTATCAAGCTCCTGGGTTTGTAGTGAATTTTTATACAGAATACAAAAGTTATGTCAATATACATGGTATGATTCCATTAATATAGAATTGGAATCTAGGCAAAACTGAATTATGTTGTTAGATGAGATAGTGGCTACCTCTGGAAAGGAGGAAGGGAGTAATAATTGGGTGGGGAGATAAGGGGCTTCTGAAATCTGATAATGCTCTATTTTTTATCAGGTGGGCTTATTTTGTGGAAATTCATTAAGTTGTTCACTAAGGATTTGTGTACTTACATGCATGTATAGGTCAATTAAATATCATTGAAGAAAAATATGGTTTTGCTTTTCTATGAGTTCAGAAAAGAAAAGATCTTTTATCTGAGGAATGCAAGTCCTTGTAAATTATCAGGCCCAGAGAGAAATTAAAATGAGACAGCACTCACGTCCTACTCCTCCTTTTTCATCTCTTGAAACTACTTGCTATCGCCACAAATAGTTATAAACTAACCCAATAATGCCGCACCGGAAACTAACCCATACACTACAGCTTAACAATATATAATCAATGTTACTTTTGTAAACCAGTAGAAAATTTCTGACAAATAACTTTGTATCAGCCCACTGCCTGTCCTCCCCACCCTCTTTTCTTTGTCTTTAAAAACCTGCTTGCTAAAAAAAAGGCTAAATGGAGCTCATATCCAGAGTTCCTTGGGTCAGAGTCTTCTAGGCAGCTGTCCTTAATTGGTTCAAGTAAACTCTAAGTCATATTTTGTGCTTCAGCCTCTTCCTTATAGGTTGACAGAGTTTGTATCTCTGATTCCCCTGCCAAAAAAACCCACAAAAACCTGATAATATCAACAAATATTGAGTCCTTATGATGTGCCAGGCAGGGTTCTAAGGACTTTCTATGAACTAACATGCTTTTATGTTAATACTGATTTTAGCACACTTTTTAATATAGAAACTTATTAATTTGTTAAGTTAAATCTAAAAATGTTTTCCTTTTGGAATATACTTGTATCTTACCTAAGAAATCTTTCTCTACCCTGTAATGTTTTTAGAGTTAAGTCAACACAGAATTGATTAGACTACTTCCAGGAGCAAATAAAGTGTTTCCTACACGTGATAATTAATTTAATATACTTTATTTTTTAAAGACAAGTACAAAGTCTTTGATGTGTATGAAAAACAGTTTCCACTGACATGCAGAAACCCATAATTAAAGAATATTTCATTAATTATATTGAACCTGTGTTTTCCATTCATTTTTGATAAATGACACCAGTTCTCAGTCCTAACATATAAGGACTTTATAATAAGATTAATCTTGGTCATAATAATGAAATATTTTCTTGTTAGAATTTTTTCTAGGTCAAATAGAATTTATTTGTTAGAATCTCTAACAAGCCTCAAGTATAAAGTATAAATGCTTGCTTAAGCCAACCATTCTTCTTGTGTAGCTCCAAGTTTATACCATTCTTAAGTAAAACAAAAGCTGATTTATACTTTAAAAATCATTAAGTAATATCCTTCTGAAATTATCTCTAAACAATCACTTGTAGGCATAGTGTACATATTAGAGAAAACATAAAAGTGGTGATTTCTAAGTGGACTCTGACATTGGACTTCATAACAATTAATTTCCTATTTATAAATGCCTTAAAAATCAAATCATTCTTAATAATATGGTACAGAAAGAATGCAGATGTTTAAGGAGAAACTTCTTATTCATGGGCAGTCTTTGTCAATTTTCACTAGGTAAATGTTAATGTCATTTAAATATAACAATAGATTATTTAAGAATAGTATAGTAATGAAGTATATGATCATCCAAAGATGTTTATTACATGAAAATATGCAGACTATTCCTACTGTGGGACAAGGAGGAGACGATAAACCTATAAATATAAAAGGAAGACTTTTTTGGTTTTTTTTATTATATTTTCCACACAAATATGTTAAAAGTTTTCATTTTCTTATAAGAGACCACTCTACAATCTGTGAATCTTTTTTTGCATGAATGACAAATAATTTTTCATAGTAATTGTTATTTTCTTGTTATGGTCTTAGTTTAAATGCTCTCTTCAGTTGTTATTTCAAAGAATTTTAATTATTTTTTTGTGTTTTGAGTAAATAATATATTCCTTTGTTTCAAAATTCAAAAGCTATGAACATGAATACAGGGAAAAATCACCTTCCCACTTCCGTTTCCAAGACCTCAATTCTTCTCCCCCTAGGCAATAGAGCTCATTTTCTTGTGTATCTTTACAGAAATATTTTATGTGTATACGAGCAAATATGTACAAATTGTCTATATGTGTGTGTATATATACATAAGAGCTAAATTTCAAAAATGACCACTTTTTACAAGTGCACTAGGAAACATATCCAAATTGTTAATTGTAGCTAGAAATAAATCCTCCAATAGAGGATAATGTGAAACAAAGACTAAGAAAATGAATGGCTTTAAAAGAATTCTGAAAATGGCTTGCCTGCTTCCAGGACAACAGTTTGATTACTAGATTTTGAAAATTTCCATTTTATTTTTTTTTCACTGCCAATTTCCTTCAGGTACAAAAATGAGACATGTCAAAAATAACATGGAACAGATACTTTCCAAATGTTGGAGTTTAGGTAGGGATGGAAAATGTTATGAAGAAAACTGCTTTCAAATTTCCATCCCAGTTTGGAATGTTAAAAAAGAAAAAGAAAAACGATTATAGTAAGAATAGAAAACACAGTTTGTAGAAATCCACTCACAGCAGAAATGTAGTCTTGGCAATTAATTTACTCCTCTCACTTTAGTTTTGCAGCTGTCTTTGAGGTTACTCAAGACTTCAAAGTTTGGCCATCATATTCCTAAACTAATGACTCCTATAATTTGTCTACATAAAATTTAGAAAATATGGTAGAATTAGCACACAGAGTATTTTTAATTTTTGGCCTTTGCATTGGCAACTGAATCAACAGATTTGACTATTAACATGCAGATTCCTTGGCCCCAATCCTAACCTTTCGAAACAGAAAACCCAGGAAACTGCATTTTGGTAATTCTCACATACACAAGTTTTAGAACCACTGCACTGAGAGGAAGGAGGCGATAGGGATTACCTGGTGACTTCTCTCTTCCCTCATGACTTTAGAGACAAGCCAATGTGATAGAAAGTGCACCAGTTTAAGATTCTGGACCAGTGTGTTCTATACCTGGGCCCACTGCTTTCTAGCAGACTGATCTGTAAACCCCAGGTTCCTCCTGTGCCAATGGGTTATTGTGGGGTTAAGATAACACGTGCAGACTTTTTATCTCTGCCATAAAAATCTATGATACTAATAATGTTAACCCTACACTCTCCGAGTAGGTTAAAGAGTATTATATTGAAATAAAATACATACATTTCTATTTCCAACAGAAAGAGGAGTGAATAAAAACTGTTCCAGGAAAGGAACAGATAAGTATTTATTAACTATTTGTAAATTTATGGCAGTATTAAATTCCAACATTTTTAATTATTATGATTCTTAATTTAATAACTATTACTTGTGTTACTTTTTCACATGGAAACAAAAAGCCCATTTGCTTTCACTGTTTTAAAATGCACAAATTTCACAGTGTAAATTATTGCCTACTTTTTGATACAACTGAGTTTCTATCAAGCTTCTGAAAGTCTTTTTTTCTTTGTTATTGAAGTCTGTATGCCTTGGGGATTATAGTATCTCTTACTTTTGTTTTAGAAAAGAACCACGACTTAGTCTGTGTGACTCATATGATCTCATCCCTTGGAAAATTAAATGATTTTCTAGAGATATCATTAAAGAATACTGACTGAAACAATTCCTGCTGGACACATTAATTGCTCTGTATACCAAAGCTACAAACTGTCAGAGTGAACAAATAATAAGATGAATTTCTTTGGCTAGTTGCTCAAACTGGTCAAATCTCTGATGACTGAGTAGACAAATGTACAAATTGCGTAAGCCTCTTATTGTTTGGGGATCTCAAGATCCTCATGAAAAACGAACAGGATCAGGTAATGAAGGCCTGTTCAGAATCAGGGTTCTGTGATGTGTCTGTTATCAACACGACCTGAAAATAGACATGTGCCAGCCAACAACAAAGGTTGAGAGGAAAAATAAAAAGGAGAAATCTATAAAGAAATGAAAGAAACTTGTGTAGCCAAAGTACTGTGTATTGCTATAACTGGGGTGTTGGGAGTGGGGTAAGAGAGAGAGAGAGAGAGGAAAAAGCAGAAAGTTTAGTTTAAAGGCAGAATAGCCTAGTAGTGAAGTATGAGGCTTCAGAGCCAGGTGCCTCTATAAAATTCCAGCTTTGCACTTTGCCTTGGGCAAGTGACTTAGCCACTCTGTGTTTCAGTTTCATTATCTGTAAAATGGGAACAGCACTAGACAGTGCCAGCCATGTAGAAACACTCAAATATGATTATCACCAATAACATTAAATGGATCATACAGTTGATGTTCAAAGTGACCCATGAACAGTATCTGACATGAGGAACACTTGACAAATGATGGTTGAATTTAATTAGTGAGTGATTGAATGAATCAGTGAACATGTTTTTAGTATTTGTTATGATTGATACAACAATGGATAGCTTTCTGGGCTGTTTTTCTATTATTTTAAATTTGGAGTCAGAGGCTCTTTTAATCTTTGCTTTAGAGGTTAGTCTACTATAAAATTTGAAAATAAATTTATATATGAATTTTTGACAAATCTAGAATGGTACAAAAACCAAACGTATTTCCTTTCTTGATCTGCTTTATTCTTACCCAGAATTAAATCATGCATATATTTCAATATGATTACTCTTAACTTTATTCCAGGATTATATAAACAAAAAGAAGTATTTTTAAATTCTGGCAAGGTGGTTGGATTTATTATTCCATTTTGTTTAGCTTTTAAGGTTTAACTCATAATCCAAAGGCCTTTGGGTAAATCCACGACATTTAAAAAGCAGCTAATTAAATTAAAGTGGAGTGGTTACTAGAGATTGGGGAGGTGGGAGGGATGGGGAGAGGTTGGTTAACAGGTATGAAGTTATAACAAGACGGGAGGAGTAAGTTCTGATGTTCTATTGCACAGTAGGGTGACTATGGTTAACAATAAGGCATTGTATACTGCAAAATAGCCAGAAGAAAAGGTTTTGAATTTTTTCACCACAAAGAAATGATAAATGCATGAGGTGATGGATTAGCTAACTACCCTGATTTTATCATTATATAACATATACATGTATGGAAATATCCGATCATATCCCACAAATATGTATGATTGCAATATATCAATTAAAAATTTTAAAATAGGCCGGGCACGGTGGCTCATGCCTGTAATCCTAGCTCTCTGGGAGGCCGAGGCGGGCAGATTGTTTGAGCTCAGGAGTTCAAAACCAGCCTGAGCAAGAGCGAGACCCCGTCTCTACTAAAATTAGAAAGAAATTAATTGGACAACTAAAAATATATAGAAAAAAAACTAGCCGGGCATGGTGGCGCATGCCTGTAGTCCCAGCTACTTGGGAGGCTGAGGCAGGAGGATCGCTTGAGCCCAGGAGTTTGAGGTTGCTGTGAGCTAGCCAGACGCCACGGCACTCTAGCCCGGGCAACACAGTGAGACTCTGTCTCAAAAAAAAAAAAAAAAATTTTAAATAAAATAAATTAATTGATTAATTAATCAATGTGAGATAGGTAGACTTGAGATTAACCAGGCAGGTTTTGTTCTTTTTTTTTAATGAGACTATATTGTAAGTCCTACATTTTAGTCTGTGTAATTTTGCAGCTGAAGTACATTGGTATTAAAATATTTCAGCAATCTGTTTCATTTGGAGAATTTTTAGTGGAACCCTAGGAAAAGGATGAGTATAATCACATTGCTGCTTGTGGCTTGATTACATAGCTATGCTGTGCAATTCAGAAGAGAAACAAGGAAAAATGAGCTTGCTGCCAACTGATTCACATTTTTATCGTACTGGTTGCGGTTTCGTTAACACAGCAGTAACTCTACCATTATATGTCAGTATTATTTAATGACTAAGGGCTGAATTCATAGGTATTAAGGGATGAGACTGACAGGAATTCAAAAGATCTATTTGGCATCAGGGGAATACCAAAAGAACATTGGCATGGCACCTACTCCTCCTTTCCAAGGACATAATTAAGAGATAGTTGGAGAACCCACACCACCCACAGTTCCCAGGTGGCTACAAAATAAAGGGATCATTATTGGAGAGCCTAGCAGAGTTTCATGATGTTTCAAACAAACTGTCCATGATTATTTTTCAAGTTGAGAAACATCTAGTAGCTCATTCTCTGACATTTAAAAAAGAGACTAGTTAAATTATTTTCAAAGACAGAAAGTAATCTAATGTGAAATGGAGACAAACCAATTTCTATTGTTTTTGCTGCTGCTGCTGTTGTTTTTCCCTTGCTCTTGGCAAAGCCAATGTTTTTATTTTGAAATTTAGAGTGACTGTATCCTTTTCTTATATAAGAAGTTGTATAATTTGGTTAATATGAATCCAAGTTTAACAGAATCATGGTTCCAGTAATTAATAGAAATTTGTTACGTTTTTTTGCCAAAGTTAATGTATTTCAGTCTGTTTATACATACATTTGGTCATGGTTTGACAATTTTTTTTTTTTTTTTTTTTTGAGACAGAGTCTCACTGTGTTGCCCGGGGCTAGAGTGCGGTGGCGTCATCTTAGCTCACAGCAACCTCAAACTCCTGGGCTCAAGCGATCCTCCTGCCTCAGCCTCCC
>NW_012147953.1:715109-764103 GCF_000956105.1 Propithecus coquereli
CAGGCTGGTTTCGAACTCCTGAGCTCAAACAATCTGCCCGCCTCGGCCTCCCAGAGAGCTAGGATTACAGGCGTGAGCCACCGCGCCCGGCCCATGGTTTGACAATTTTGACAGGCATCACTGATTTTGATACAACAGTACTAAGAGAATAAATATATTTATTTTAAAGTCACTTGGAGATAATTATATGGGCACATGTGATTGGAATAATCCGCAATGGGTAAATGTATGGTAGTTGAAAAGTTAAAAAATATATACCATATTCAGCACAAAATTTTTTTGACATGATGTAAAAGTTTCCCTCTCTCTTCAGGTCTATTCTATATTCTCCAATTCAATTGTTTTTCAAACACTAGCTTTATTGAAATATAATTCACATACCATAACATTTATCCATTTAGCAGTTTATACTGTATTACGAGTTGTGCAATCACTGTCACTACTATGTAACTTCAGAACATTTTCATCACTCCCCCAGCAAACACTTACCCATTAGCAATGACCTCCCCCAGTCACTAGGAACCACTAATCCATTTTCTATTTCTAAGTGTTTGTTTATTCTGATATGTTATATAAATGGATCATATAATATGTGGCCTTTTGTAACTGGCTTCTTTCACTTACCATTATGTTTTCAAGGTTCACCCATGTTGTAGCATATATTAGTAATTCATTCATTGTTTTCACCAAATGATTTCATTGATTGGCAAATAATAAGTCAACATATAAGCAGAGCACATTTTCCATGCATTAATTGATGGACATCTGTGTTGTTCCTACCTTTGGCTCTTATGAATAATGCTACCATGAACAGTATGTATAGGTTTTGTGTGGGAATATGTTTTCATTCTCTTGGCATGCATCTAGGAGTGGGTGTTTCTGGATCTTATGATAACTCTATGTTTAACATTTTGAGGAAGCCATAAACTATTACAATGCACCATTTTACAATCCTGCCAGAATTTTATAAGGGTTCTATTTTCCCACATCCTTGTTAACACCTGTTATTGTCTGTCTTTTTTATTTTAGTCATCCTGGTGATGTGAAGTGGTATCTCATTGCTATTTTGATTTGTATTTCCCTAATGACTAATGTTTTATGTGCTTATTGGACATTTCTATATCTTATTTTGTAGAGACATCTATATAATTCCTTAGCCAATTTTTAAATTGGGATATTCATCTTTTTATTGTCAAGTTGTAAGTGTTCTTTATACATTCTGAATACAAGTCAGATATATGATTTGCAAATATTTTCTCTAATTCCATGGGTTGTCTTCGCTTTCCTGAAGATGTCTTTTGAAAAGTTTTTCATTTTGATGAAGTTCAATTTATCTATGTTTTCTTTTGCAATTTGTGCTTTTGGTGCTATATCTAAAAGCCATTGTCTAATCCTAGGTCACAAAGATTTACTTCTATGTCTTCTTCTAAAAGTTTCATAGTTTTAGCTCTTATATTTGGATCTATAGTCCATTTTGAGTTAATTTTCATATATAGAATAAGATAGTGGTGCAAATTCATTCTTTCATAAGTGGCTGTCCAATTATCCCAGAACAATTTGTTGAAAAGACTATTCTTTCTACCATTGAATTATCTTAACGGTCTTATAAAAATTAATTTACCCATTAATTTAAGGGTTTATTTCTGGGTGCTTAATTCTATTTTCTATTCCATCGATTTATAGATCTAGCCTTGTGTCAGTATTACACTGTCTTAATTACTGCCTTTTGTATTAAGTTTTGAAATCTGGAAGTGCAAGCCCTCCAACTTTGTTTATTTTTAGTATATTTTTTTAAAATTCTGGGTGCCTTGCATTTCCATATGTATTTTGAGATCATTTTTTCAATTTCTGCAGAAGAGTACCAGGGATTTTGATAGGGATTGCATTGAATCGATTTTTTCAGTTTGGGGAGTATTGACATCTTAATAATATTAAGTCTTTTGTTCCATGATCATGGAATATCATTCCATTTATGTCATCATCTTTAATTTCTTCCAATATAGTTTTATATTAATAGTTTTTAGTGTGTAAGTCTTGCACTTTTTTTGTTAAATTTATTCCTAAGTATTTTATTCTTTGTTGTTATTATAAGTGAAACTGTTTCCTTCATTTCATTTTTGGATTGTTCTTTGCCAGTGTATAGAAATACAATTGATTTTTATATATTGATCTTATATCTTGTGACTTTGTTGAAAATGTTTATTAGTTCTAACAGTTTTTTAGTGATTTCCTTAAAATTTTCTATTTAATGATAATATCATCTGCAAATAGAAATAGTTTTATTTCTTCCTTTCCAATCAGGATGCTTTTTATTTTATTTGTTTGCCTATTTGACCTCCAATACAATGTTGAATAAAAGTGAGAGCAGACTTATTTGTCCTGTTTCAAAATTTGGGATGAACGGATTCATTCTCTCCTTATAACATATAAAGATTTTGTTGGGGAGGTGATTTTTGCCTGTAATCCTCAGGGAGGCTGAGGAGGGAGGATTGCTTGAGGCAAGGATTTCAACCAGCCTAGGCAACATAGCAAGACGCATCATCTCAGAAAAAAAAAATTAATTAACAGGGCATGGTGGCACTCACCTATAGTCCTAGCTACTGGGGAGGATGGGCTGGAGGATCCTTTGAGCCAAGGAGGTCAAGGCTACAGTGAGCTAAGATGGTACCACTAAACTCCAGCCTGAGCAACAGAGTGAAACCTTGTCTCTAAAATAAACAAACGAACAAACAAACAAACAAACAAACAAATAAATAAATAAATAAATATTTCAGCTGTGGATTTTTCATAGAGGGTCTTTATCAGGTTGAAGACACTTCCTTCTATTTCCAGTTTACCATTAAACATTGTCAGAATTTTGTTAAATGCTTTTTTTGCATCTACTGAAGTGGTCATGTGGTGTTTGTCTTCTGTTCTATTAATATGATATATTACAATGATTGATTTTTGTATAGTAACCACTCTTGCACTACTGGGATAAATCCTACTTACTCATGGTGTATAATTATTTTTACGTATTGCTGGACTTAGTTTGCTTATATTCTGTTGAATTCTGCATCTGCGTTCACAGAGGATATTGGTGTGTAGCTTTCTTTTCTTATGATGCCTTTGTCTAGTTTCGATATTGGGGTAGTACTGGCTTCATAGAATGAGATATGAATTATTTTCTATTTATTCGTTTAAGAATTTGTAGAAGATTGGTATTAAGATCTTTAAATGTTTGGTAGAATTGACTTGTGAAGCCATTTAGTCCCAGGCTTTTCTTTGTGGAACATTTTTTTTATTACTAATTCAACCTGTCACTATAAGTTTATTCAGTTTTATATTTCTCTTTGAGTTAGTTTTGTTAGTTTCTATCTTTCTAGGCAGGTGTCCATTTCACTTAAGATATCTAATTTATCCTGCACCACTGTTGATACTATTCCACTTTTGATTTATGTAAGGTTGGTAGTGATGTTTATTCTTTTATTCCTGATTTTAGTAATTTGAGAACTTTTTACTTTCTCAGTCTAGCTAGAGGTTTGTCAGATTTGTTGATCTTTTCAAAGAACCAAATTTTAGGTCTGTTTATCTTCTCTTATTGTTTTTTCTCTTCTTTACCTCATTTTATTTACCTTTAATCTTTATCATTTTCTTCTGGTTTGCTTTTGGTTTAGTTTGCTGTATTTTCTCTTAAGGTAGTCACTTAAGGTAGAAGTTTAGGTTATCAATTTGAAATCTTCCTAGTTTTTTCAATAGAGCCACTTATCACTGTAAATTTCTTTCTAATCCCTGCTTTAGCGGCATTCCATAGGATTTATTATGTTTGTTTTGTTTGCATTTGTTTCTAAGTCTTTTCTAATTTCCTATGTGCATTCTTTTCTCACATATTGGTTACTTAAGACTATTGTTTAATTCTATATATTTGTGAATTTCTCAAATTTTCTCTGTTACTGATTTTTAATTTTATTATATTGTGTTAAGAGGACATGCTTTCTCTGATTTTAATCCTTATAAATTTATTGAAACTTTTTTTTGGCTTAACATATATTGTTTCATGGAGAATAATTCATGTGCCCTTAGGAAAAGTATACTATGCTGTTGTGTGCAGTGTTCTATAATGTCTGTTAGGTCTGGTTGGAATTTTTTCCATTTTTAGTAGAGACAGGGTCTTTCTCTTGCTCAGGCTGGCCTCGAACTCCTGTGCTCAAGTGATCCTCCCCGCTCCTTAGCCTCCCAAAGTGCTAGGATCACAGATGTGAGCCATCGTGCCCAGCCATATCCAGATTTCTGACCCAGATAAATTGTGAGATAATTAGTGTGTTGTTTTATGTGGCTAACTTCATGGTAATTTGAAGCACAGCAATAGATAACTAACACACTTGCTTAAGATCATACAAGTAGCAAGTTGAGGAATAAGAATATAAAACTGGGCAGTCTGGCTCTGATTTGGCAAGTTTATGCTGACAGCTGCAATTTTAGCTTTTAAATTAGTATGTTTTTATTTTCTATGTTTCAGTGGTCATTCCTCTAATACCAGTTTTTTTTTTTTTTTCAGCAAATTATGGGTGTACATATGTTTAGGTTACGTGTGTTGCCCTTGGTTCCTCCCCCCACCGAAGTCCGTGTTTCAAATATGTCCATCCTTCGGGTAGTGCGCTTAGAACCGGAACCAGACAAGGCTGCCCACTATCTCCACTTCTATTCAACATAGTGCTCGAAATCCTCGCCACAGCAATTAGGCAAGAGAGGGACATTAAGGGTGTCCAAATGGGGACAGACGAGATCAAACTCTCGCTCTTTGCCGATGATATGATATTATATCTAGAAAACCCCAAAGACTCATCTAAGAGACTCCTAGAACTGATAAACGAATTCAGCAAAGTCTCAGGCTACAAAATCAACACACACAAATCTGAGGCATTCATATATGCCAACAACAGTCAAGCAGAAGATCAAATCAAAAAGGCAATTCCTTTTACAATAGCCTCAAAGAAAATTAAATATCTAGGAATATATTTAACAAAAGATGTAAGAGACTTATACAGGGAGAACTACGAAACACTAAAAAAAGAAATTGTAGAAGATGTAAACAGATGGAAAAACCTACCTCGCTCATGGATTGGTAGAATCAATATCGTTAAAATGTCCATACTATCTAATACCAGTTTTAATTATAAAATTTGTTATGATAAAAGCCAAAATTAATGGATTATTTGAGAGTAAGATGTTTCTAATGGAATTACTGGGTATCCATTTGCATCTGTTGATAAATAGAGATTTTGAAGAGTATTCTGGGTTGGAACAAGACTTGGACTGTACCTATAACTGGTATTCAGACAAAGACAAGTTTGATAGAAGTATTGGCTGTAGTCATGTGCATGGGAGGTGATGGGGCTTCTGATACCGGACTTGCTGTGAGAGGACTGACTGCATCTGGGACAATCATTCAGATTCTAAACAAGTCTCCGGAGCTGAAGTAAGTTAGTAGCTCAGAGTATAGCTTGGTGGCAGATACTACTGGCTCTATGTGCCTTGTACAGACAAGGACTGTGGGGGAGTTGAAAGAGCTGTTTCCTTTGACTCTGCCATGCTCTGGCGCATAAGCAAACTCACTGTGGGACTCAACTGCGTGTAAGACAGAGGATAAAATTTTTCTCACTTGGCAAATGTGGTGAGGGAGCCCCAGCTTCATAGCTGCCAGGCTCGGATAATTCTGTCACCAGTGACATCTTTCCTGGGCAGCAAGAGCAGAAGTCTCTCTGTCTGTGGACCTGCCTGTTCCTGAGGCAGGGAGTCCAGCCAAGTGTGTTGTGGCAAGGACCAGCAAGCAGGACTCATACATGTTGGCATGGAGATGAGGATGGGAAAATCTGCAGTCAGGCAGATGAGGGTTTGAAGAGTAGAGTGTCAGTGTAGGTGTCACAATATTTCATGTGTAGGCTGATGAAGCTGGGATATTTAGGTTACATAAAGCTTAAAGAAAATAAATAAGCTACGAGATATCACAGCCCAGTCACTCACTTGCCTATACAAAATGTCTCTTGTGTATATTGGTGATTACTTTCTGGAGAAACTTCTTCCTGAATATTTTATGCTGCCATAAAGTTATTTGAAAATACCAAGTAAAACCATGTAAATTATTCTTGAGAATGAATGTGCTCATTAAGTCAATCTACAGTCACTGCTAATTAAGTGCCTCTTTGTAGAGAGGAGAGACAGACAGACTACTGAAGGCTCAATAGATATGGAAATATCTCGATTAAGAAGTTTCAAACACACTGAACCATTCTGAAACTGATGACTTGATCATGATATTTGTCAAGTTAATGCCTGAATACTTTAGTATATGAAAGCCAGTGAAACAGTTATGCAAATTTATGCATAAAAATAAAAAGCCCATATGTGCCTAGAGGAAGAGGTTTCCAGCCAAAATACTAATGATATAACATAACAATATTTAGCATTTCTACAGATTTTAATTCAAAGAGCTCAAAATGTACTACAAATATATTATCTGCTAAATGAGAGTAAGTAATATTATTTTCCTCTCTTATACATTTCATGAGTGGCTACACTTTAATTAAATATATATATATATATGAAATAATAAAATCTTGAAAGAGAAAACTCCAGAAAATACCTAAATAAACTTCTTAGGATTTTAAAACATCTCACTGATCTTGTTGAATCAAATGTATGATCAAAATTGTATATAATTTTGGACATTAGAAACATTTTAAAGACGATTCTATTCCACAAGCATTGAAGATTTTACTGTAGAAGCTATGGTAAAAAATTGTTTTAAATGATGTGAATTCTAGGTTGCATGAATAAAATATGACTGCTGCCTTAAGAGCTTACAAACTAATGGGGGAAATAAAATAAAATAAAACAAGTCAATGGCTCTAACATTAACCAGATGCTATGTGCTAACGAGCTCTAAAGAAGGTGCCCTGAAGAAACAGGAGTAAGTATCTGTGATTGGCACTGGAGAGGGCAATTGAGCCAGATTTTTGAGGTCATACAGGACTTCTCAGGCCTACATTGGAGGAAGTAAATTTGAGGGATAATAAAACAATGTTAACGGAAGCTAAGAAGCTAATGAAGGGGATCAAAATATGTCACCCCAAGACATTTCACTTTGACGTAAGAGTTATTTTGGGCTGAAGGTATTTGAGTTCCTGAAAAAGTCACTTATCCGCCTAAAAGCAGAGGCTCTCAAAAGAAGTCAAAAGAACTCCATTGTCATAAATCACTCCCTCCCTGGGAGCACGTCTAATCTTCTCTTCTCAGAGACAGAAATTGAGAAGTTGGCACCACAACCAAAGAGACATTGTCACAAGACTCTCATATCTCCCATCTATTCTCCTAAGGGTCCATTGATCTTTCCAAAAAGTTCTTTGCTTTTCCACGAGTGCCCTTTCCCTTCCTCTCTTTACCACACTAAATTAGATCTATAGTCCCCAATTCTGAGCACCCTTTGAGATGCTCATCATTGGGTTCTTCTGTCTCTATCCACGATGCACACGTTAGTAAACGTCTGTGTGTCATCTGTCTTTTGTCAGTCTGATTTACAGAGGCCCAGCCCAGGAACCTGAGACGGATAGAAGAAACAGAAAATGCTACCTCCCCTGCAATGACCACCAGCCAGAATGTGCAGTGCAGTAGGTGGACTGGCAGGGACCAGTCTGAAAATGCAGCCTGGTGTCAGACTGAGGAAGGACTGTTTTCTTCAGGTCATGAGAAACAACTAAAGTGCTCTGAGTGTGACAGTGACAATATTATGTTTGCTTTTTGAATCTGTTCTCGTAGATTTAATATGATAAATCTGAGAGAGGAAATGCAGGAATAGAAGCAGTTTGGAGGGAGGAATGGTATTTTTCATTTTGGATATGGAATCACAAACTGTTAGTGCAAGGTCTTAGAAGTTATTTCCTTAACTCTCACCCCTAAATCCCCCACCCTGTTTTTTTTTTTTTTTAACTCAAGAAACCGAAAACCCAGATACAACCTAGTTATTTAATGTGCTCAAATCCACACAGCCAATCAGTGGTATTTTTAGGTGCTGATAGGTTCCAGTGGAGACATCTAGCAGGAGGCTAGAAATGTGAATACAGATTTCATAAAAGAGTTGAGAGTTAGACTTATAGGTGTGGGATTCTTTCTCCGAATGTCCTAAAAGGGCATTCAGTTGAGGGTGGGCAGATAGGCAAGAATAAGGGATGAGGATGAAAGGTAGCCACGCAAGGAAAATAGGAAGGCATGATTCTAATCAATGAAAGCTACTCTGGCATAAGAGCCCTGAGACTAGATTGGACAGCCCAAATCTGATCCTGGATGCTTCTAGTTTCCTATAGTTTATTACCTAGGTGTTGAGACTAATAAGTTTTTACTTAGACTTTTTCTAAGAACATTACATACATATTCTCATTTAATTCTCACTAAACTTCTACACGGTAGGTACTTTTATTATTCCCACTTTATAGGTAAGTAAACTGAGGGAGAGAAAGTTTGAGGAGCTCACTTCAAATCATAAAGTTAATGAATGACGTAGCTGGGTTTGCAGCACGTTCATTCTTATTCCTGGGACCCATCTTTTTAAATACAAATCCCCTACCTATCAGTGCCTCTGTTCTTCCATTTTTCTTCTGATAGGCACTATATCTATGCTTATACCAAGACAGGAATTTTTTTTTTTTTTTTTTTTTGAGACAGAGTCTCACTCTTTTGCCTGGGCTAGAGTGCCGTGGCATCAGCCTAGCTCACGACAACCTCAAACTCCTGGGCTCAAGCAATACTCCTGCTTCAGCCTCCCAGGTAGCTGGGACTACAGGCACATGCCACCATGCCTGGCTAATTTTTTCTAAGTATTTTTAGTTGTCCAATTAATTTCTTTCTAATTTTAGTAGAGACGGGGGTCTCACTCTTGCTCAGGCTGTTCTCGAACTCCTGAGCTCAAATGATCCATCAGCCTCGGCCTCGCAGAGAGCTAGGATTACAGGCGTGAGCCACCATGCTCAGCCCAAGACAGGAATCTTTTATATGTGGAAGATATAAAAGGAAAAGAAAATCAATATCATTTAGTAAAACATTTTTTGGGTTTTTTCCTATGAAAAAATACAAAACATTCAATTTATCTTTTTATGTAAGGAACAAAAACAAAAAACTTTGATCATATTTTTAAAATTACTAATATGTTTTATTTCTGTATTATGGGCAGAAAAATAAATAGTAATACAATGAAGAATAGGGATGTGAAGAAGGAAGAAGAAAGAGATTTAGAAAAACATAAACAGAAGAAACACTTGAGGGAGAAAAAACAGACGTAAGAGGAAATTTGAAAACTAAAATTCATGGACCGCCTATGCACTAACTACTGCATACTGTGGAAGCACTGGCTGGTTTCCCACCTAGACCAACTCCTACTTCCCCTGCTGTCCCAGTCCACCCCTTAAATACAGACTAAAATTGTCAGATACTAACATTTCCAGGTACCCTTACACTATAACATGGGATAGGAGACCAAGACATACAGAGATATATGAAAAAAAGCAAGCCTTCATGCTTAGCTGCAGTGGTGTGGCAGATCATGCCTGGCATCTCGGTAGCTGTCTTGCATGATGGTTCAAGTCTAAGGATGAAAGCCATCTAAAGAGAGATATGAAAAAGCCTCAGTTCACGACACTGTGGAGCCACTAAATTAAACAACCTGATAGTTATCCAACCCCCAGTTTCCTTGTCTAATAAGACAATACTATATTCATTGCTTTAGCCTCTTTTAATTAAGTTAGTTGCAGTGAAAAGCTTTTAATGAATATACATATTCATAACAAATGTGCAAGGTAGACATCATCATCACATTTTATATTTAAGAAAATTGAGTTTCGGCAAGGTTAAGATACGTGTCCAAAAACATACCACTAGTAAATGGCTAAGAGTGGTTGCAAGCCCATAACTCAATGACTCCAGCGTCCATGCTCATCTTGTCATACAGGCTGCTGTACGAAGAGTATTGATGACATTGAGAGACAGAAACGGAAGGAAGCTCCCTGGGTCTGAAACAGGGATAGCTCAAGAAAATATGGCTATATTGGGATTTCCAAACCCTAACAGCTATTATAAATATTGTTTATCCATTGCTGTTCAAAGCTCTGTACTTTAATAATTAAATATCTAGTGCTTACTTAAAATAATATAAATGAAGCAGTTTATCAGCAGAAATCATTCCTTGAGCTTTCCTGTTCACTATTTCAGAGCGATATTATTCAGTCCGCATGAAATCAGGCGAAGAGAAAGACCTGGCCCTGCAGGCAACTTCTCCACCACTGCTATGAAAATACCTTCACTAATGTCCGTGGTTTTGCAGCACTTAAAGTGTCTAAAGTGTTTTTACCTAAATTGCCTCTCTTAAGAATCACTGAATAATAAATGAGATAAAAACGGGGCATTAAGAAGTTAAAGGCCAGGCACGTGCAGAAAAGGCAGTATTCTCACGGGACAGCCGGTGCTCTTTCAATGTGACAAGTGTTACAGAGCGGTCAAGTCCAAAATGGAAAATATTTTCAATTATAATAACCAGTTACATAAGATGCTTTTAAAGAAAGTGATATTAAAAATAAACAATGGCCAAAAAACAAAAATAAAAAAAGAAGGAGAAGGAGGAAAAGAAAGAAATTCAAGATTGCGGTGAAATTTAAACAGCAGTAAGGAAGAAACAGATACCAAAGCGTCATCGGCACAGAAACGTGGCAGGTGACAGTGGTAGGGAAAGGCACCCTGAGGAGACGGTTAAGGTCAGAAGGAGTTGAGGAGAGAAAAATCTGGATAGCCCTGGAAACATTTTTTTTTCTCCTTTTGGTAGTTTACACAAGAGTTGGCTCAGCTGCCGTTTGCAGAGAGACGAGGCTTAGGATGATGTCAGCATCCTGGCAGACAAGGTTGTTCCCAGAGCTTTTGGTGGGCAGACCCTGACCCTTGGTACGCACATTGCCTTGTGCTATTTCTGGAGATCCCTTGATATATTTCCTGTTACTTAGCAAACTAGTTGTTCCCTAGCCCATCTTAGGTAATCTATAAATATGCCACACAGTGTCTGGGTTTGACTCACTCTCACTTGTGAGAGGGTTTCCCATGGTGCGTCCAGCTTCCTATCCAACCCTCCGGCCCAGGCAGTCACCTCTCTGCTTTCACCTTGCCCATGGCACATACAGCACATCTAATTCCAGTCTGTGCTGTGGACAATAAACATTTAGGGGATTGCATGCACTCTGCTACTTCTCTGCCTGTAAGTTTTGCCCCAGTGAACCTTATGTTATACCTGCACCATGTGATCCTACCGTGTGTGTCTGTGATCCCTTTGCATGACACAAATAGTAGCAAAGAATAGACGACAACCTTAACAGAACATAAAAAGGAAACAGAAAAATCTGAAAGCTAGCAAAATGGTCAACATGAGGCTAGTGTGAAGCTTGATAATTGAGAGGAAGATGAAAAAGGGTATGTATACAAAGAATTAGCTCTACAAATCAATCCATCTCATGTAACTCCAATTGCATAGATAAAATCATTGCCTCTCTATTTTTGTAGTAAATTTGAGGAGCTTTACCTTGGTCATCGATAACACCCTTGAAGGAAGACAAACAATGCCACTTTATTAGTGATCTCACTATTTCTCTGATCTACAAAAATCCATTTGTTAAATTTTTTTGTCATCTCTTTGGATGACAAATTTGGCAGCAACCTCTAGAGCCTTGACCAGGCACGCTCTGGAGCAAGGCTGAGCTCCTGCTTAAATCAGTTAAGATGAAAGTGATTCTTTGTTTCTTTACTGAGACCGACACAGTTCCTGCCTTCAGCAGGCACTGCACTCCGGTGGAGAAGCCAGATATTCAAAATCAAACCATCTGTGAGGGCAAGAAGGACAAGCCATTACCAGAAAGTTATGCCAATAGAACATTCCCGAAGTTTGGAACTCAGCATGGTGCAGGGTGCTGCCTTATTTCCCTCCTAGCTTATTAAACGGCACAGAATCCACCTTCGTGTGTACTGAGGAGTCCTTCCTTGTTATTCTGCCGCATCTTCTTCCTGAGCCTTTAAACTCCCTTCCCTCCCACAAGATCCTGGACCGTAGCCAGTTCCTTCTATTCAGTCCTCCTCCAGTTGATCCCAGGGAGAGTCAGTGGACACCGGCAGGTCCCTCAAGTCTCTCAGAAGGAAACACCTAGAAGAAAAATAACATTGTTTCTCATGTGGACTGCCTCTTGTTGCATAACTCTCTTGTGTCTGTTAACATAATCTTTGTCTGTTTGCTTTTGTATCAAGACACTTCGGAGGAAGAGATCTGCCATAGGAGAGGAAAGACCTCACCTACCAATACATGCAAATATTTCATTGCAATTGGGATGAGTGTCATGAGAGCAAATACCGTGGGGGCCTGACCCGGTGTAGTGGATACTGTGGTGTACCCTCCAGATACGCTTTCAGGATGGAAGGACAGGCTCCCGCCGTGCAGAGAATGCTGCCTCATTTGGAGTTGCCAGAGGCACCTCGCCGCTACTCCACCTTGGGAGCAGGGAGGAATACGATCGGCACTGAGGTCACTCGCTTAAGCCCCTCTTGTTACTCCTTTGCTCAGTTTTGATAGACAGTGCAACAGCCACAGCCTGAGAGGGGTACAGACCCCATACTCAGGGATGAGTATGTGTGTCACAACAACAGACTACTCACTGCTGAGATAGTTTAGGGTGAGGGAATCTCCAATAAACTGTGGAGGAGGCAGAAAATAAATACCAAATGCAATCCTGAGGCCTGCTGAGGCACTAGGGACTGTAGTTTGTCCCTCTTATGAACTTACTCCAGGAAAAGAGGCCCACCAGAACTTATACCAATAAGTGGACACCATGAATGCTTCGGTGTGCTGTCCAAATCCCTCTTTGGTGTTGCAGGACTTATTTCCCTGGGGTTTTTCTAGTGCTGCTGGAACACAGCCCCAGCTCACAACCTTCTTAGCAAATGGCCTCCACCGAAGACAGTTGCCATGCCCAGAGTCATGCTCCGTCCCAGCACAGCCTGCAGCCCGTGACCACTCATCTTGGAGGTGAGAAGGCCCTGCTCTCTCACTCCGGTACAGGGCAACTCAGAAGGGCCATCCCAGCTTCAGAGTGCCAGGAAGGTCAAATGAAACTGATGAAATATCATTACAGCTCAACCTTTCCTCCTACCCAATTCTGCTTCCTTCCCTTCATTTATTCTTGGTGAATAAGAATAAACCAAAGGAAGGGGCTGGAACAGTTCACTCTAAGGCAATGATTCTAAATAGGAGTAAATCTCCCACCTCCAGGGGGCATTTGGCAATGTCCAGAGACTTTTGTGGGGGGGGGGGTTGTTACAACTGGGGGTTGCAACTGGCATCTGGTTGTGACCAGGAACCCTGTTAAACACCTTACAGTGCATAGAGCAGCCATCCACACAAAAGAACTGCCCAGTCCAAAATGTCAACAGTGTCAGAGCTAAAAACCTTGCCTAAGGGAATGGTGTATCATAGGCTCTGAAGTGAGAAGGAGCCTGGAACATTTGAGCAATTAGAAGCAGCCCAGTGGGTCTGGAACACAGAGAGTACCGGAGCAGAGGGGAGGGCAGGGAGGCTGCAAGTAGGTAGTGTAAGGGAAGTTGACTTTATATTAATGGAAAGCTATTGAAAGTTTCTACACTAGGAACCGATATTATCAGATTTATGTTTTGAAGAAAATTTAGTCTGGCAATGGGTAGTGGACTAGAGGGAGGAAGAGAAGATGTCTAAAGATCATGTGAAACTGCATCAGCGCTTTGGATTAGTATGATGGCAAAGGAGATGGAGAAAAGCGGAGGGATTTAAGAGATATTTATGAAGAAGAAATAACAAAACTTATAAATTGGCAAGACATCACAGTATCATGTTTCAGTGCATGAGCTCTGGAGCCAGAGGACATGGGTTTAAATTCCAGCTTTTCCATTTACTAGTTCTACAACCTTGAACAATTATATTTGATGTCTTTGTTTCCTGGATTTTAGTCTGTTATGACCATGACATGAATTTAATTTTGTAAAGTGCTTAGGAGTGCCCAGCACATGGTAAATGCTACAGAAGTCTTCTCAAATTAACCAAATAAATACAAAGACAAGGCTGTCTCCAAAGGTTCTGGCATTTCTGATTTTTGTTGCTGGTGGATAATTATGCCATTCACTGAGATGAAGAACCAGGATGAGAGTCATTTGGTTTTGTTTTTTTCTTGAGGCCTGGTGGAGGGGGCAGGGTCATAGACAGGAAAGGGCTCTGTTCCAGAAACATTAGAGAAATGGAGTCGTTAACATGGTCAGAGCTGCTGAGGTGTCAAGTGAGATGGGAGCAGAATTACGGGACAATTTTTACTAGTACATCCTGAATATATTCTAAAAAAACTGAGGACTATATTAACAAAAATTGCATCATTTTACTCTTACATAAACTAGGAACTACCAGTAATATTGCCCCCCAACCTTGCATTGCAACAAATAAGCTGTTCTGGGTTTGATTCATCTTCTTCCCAGACATAATTAAGCAGTGCGCTAATAGTAATTCAATTATCTTTCACCAATTTGTGACATTAACTGTTATTTGTCTGGCTTATCAAACTAAAGAAATTCTACCAACAACATACTGAGAATTCCATGAATGGTGAAGACAATTTTAAGTCTCCATGTTAATGGTCTTGTTCTTATTAAGAAACAATTGTTTCAGTTTTCCTTTTCCTTCAGATATATAACCACTTTAGATTCTGCAAAACAGGATTGTAATGTAGAAAATTTTTAAAAATTGTGAATATTTCACCAGGGTGCTTGGAAGCAAATTTAAATTTGCAAAGGTGTCTATCCATATGGAGACATGAAAGAAAGATAAATTCGAGGAGCAATTATCCAAAATTATAATACTAAGAACTACATAAGTAGCCTAATTTAGCCTGATATCTCTGAGCACAAAGAATTAATAATCCTTGTGATTTCCAACTGTTTATTTGGAGCTTGGCTTTTCAAAGCAAGGGGAAAGATTTACAGGAGCATTGTCTCTGGCAACATGTCCTAGTTCTCTACTTCAACAAACGCATTTGGTTAATTGCATGGACTATTGACATGAAAGTTTGGGTTTTTTTTTTGTTGTTTCTTTAAATCATAGAAGACTTGGGGAGCTTTTTTTTATGTACTGCAATCCTAGAATAGAAAGAAAGAAAACTAGTTGTAAATTGGAACTGTTAATTGGGCAGAGAAAAATAGAAATTGTTTTACTTGTATAAGAAGTGTAATTATGGAATTTTGTAAATCTACAAAAGGTAAGAAAGAAAATTGCTTTCAATGTTCCCTTGAGCATAAAGAGGATCGTCATTGCACAGGTCACTTACATCCTGATTTTGCATAGATTTTATAGTTTGACAAGTGTTTTCACAGCATTATCTTACTTGGCCTTCAAAAGAACCTAATGTTGCATGTGCCACAGGCATCACAGCTTTTTACTGCTGCAGTGATGAACACTCAGATGTGAAGGTCATATAGTGAATCATGGTGATAGTACACGTTTGAATTCCTCTGAACCTAAGAACTATTTCACTCCACCCCAATTCCTATTGTGTGTGTTGTCTTCATTTGGTTCAAAAATCTTGGACCTTCTAATAGAAGCCCAAGGACTTCATCAGGTTACAACGACCAACTATACTTATATTTTTGGAAACATCCCAGAACTAAATGTACTGATCCAGGAACAGTTCAAAGTAAAGTCCTTGTCATTATATTTTCAGATAGTCTTTGTTTTTTCAAGTAACAAAGAAATTGTTTATATTTTAATTCATCTTCCAGAAAGAGGTATCTACATTATGCACGGGTACATTTAGCCTGTCATGCAGTTAGTAAGTCATGGTGGCAAAATACTTCCTTATCAGCTGCATGAATTGAAAAACCTGTGCCTCAGGCCTGGACAGGTTATAGGCCTGACACTTGTAACCCAAAGTGCCAGGGGTGAGATAATGATTATGCATGGCTGAAGCCACTCTTATTTTTAGGGTCATTTGAAAAGCTTTCTGTAAAGGGAAGGAGCCATATCTCTTTCAACATTGCATATCTAAGCTGAGTACAGTGCCTGGAACAAAATGTGTGCTTAGTAAATATTTGTTGAACAAATGAATAAATGGGTTTAATCATCCCCAGCAGGCCTCCAGCACTCATAAAAGACTACATAGCCTTTAGCATGCAATTCGGAAATCACCCATTCAGTCAATACATCCATATTGAGTACTTTATGCGCCATACTTCTTACTGTAGGTGCTGGGATAAATAAATGAAAAAAACTCATTGAATTTATATTCTAGTAGCAAGATGCAGAAATAAATAAGACAAAAATTAAAACATATAAACTGTTAGATGATAATACAAGTTAAGGAAAAAAAATAAGTCAAAAGATGGGGATAAAGACTGTTGGATAGGTTTACATGTAATTGGCAGAGTAGCCAAGAACACCTTTAATCTATGGAAACTATTGTTATCTCCACTTCATGTTTTCAGCCACTAAACTGGGTATCTTGAAATTCACATCCTTTGATATTGTATTTTATAGGCTTATAATTGAATGATGATTTTTTTACTAGGCACCATTCACATACATGTCACAGAATTTGTCGTCTAAGAACTTTCACTTTAAGGGCTACTCCCTAATACTGTGAAGGCTTGGTAAGACACACAATAATCATTAAACAGACCCTTGATGTTGGGATGGTGTCCATATTAAAGCTTTAGAAGCTCACAGTCCCAAACAGACAAACCAAACCCTTTGACAATAAATAGAAATGGTTTAAAGGCTTCACAGAGAATGTTTCCAACATAGGAAATCAAGTTATATAATATTATCAGACCGAAAAGTTATTTTCTAATTTGAAAATCTTGGGCTGCAAAACAACTACCAGAAGAAATGAGGTTGTAATCAGTAGTTCTTTAGAGCACAGTAATAATTAAGTGAATATTATTATAATACCACAAAGTGCGTGAACCCATTTGTTGAGTCACTGTAATTAGTAAGAATGGTTTTGAGAGGCAAGGTTAGAAAACAGGACTTGAAAGGGAAACTCACAGAACACAGAAAAGAGCTATATGAAAATATTAATTTGAATAATTAAGAATATAATACTTATTAGAAACATTTTAGGATTTAATGTAATCATGACTAAAAATGAAGTTAAAAACACAGATGTCTTTTGTCTTTAAGCACATGTTACTATTATTTTTAGGGAGATAATAGTTGGAGATGTTTATCTTATAAATGGTCTAGAAAAGGATTCACCAAAGATTTCAACAATGTAATTTATTGGCTAAAAATATAAAATAAAATTAATCCTTGATCTCTATATACAAATATTTATTGTACTTTTTTACTTGTATGTCAGGATGAATCATATGAAGTAATTGATATGTAATCTATAAAAATGGCTATTTTATATGTTTCTTTCCCATACTAGTATATCAAGAACATTATAGATATATTTTTGAAGAATATAGTGAAAAATAAGTATTATGGGCAGTTTATTTCTCGTGCATTCCAATGAATAGTCCTCCAAACTGCATAGGTTTCTTTATAGTCCAATGTACCGGACTATAAAACTTTAAATACAGTACAGTGTAGCAGAAAGAAATAGTCCAGAAAATGAAGTTAAGTATATTTCCCTCCTGGGTTTTTACTCATCCTCTTTTATGTCTACAGATCTTTCACTATCCAGTTGACATATATTGTCTTTTATAAAATTTCTTTGCTAATTAAAATCACTTTCCTAAAATCACATCCACACTTTCCTCTCTACCCTCACCTTTTTGTTTTGAGGATGGTGTCAGTTTGTAACATCTTTCACCTTTATATCACACTTTTGGAAAAAAATTAAGATTTTCACTTTGAACAATTTGTTTAATAATTTTGAAGAATTAGAAGAGTTCAGAATTTAAAATTTTAAAGTTCCTTCCTCATCATTGTATTTGTGGTCATAATGCAGTTTATTGTTTCCCTTAATTCAAGCTGTTTAATAAATTAACTTTGATCAGCATTCGTGGACATAGTGTATAAAGTATAAAAATAAACCTTTTTCAAATTCATAGGAAAAAATGTGATCATATTGTTTTTTTCAAATAATGCATACAATTTATTTACCCAATATTTATTGAGTATCTCTCATGTGCCAAACACTATTCTAAGCATCTGGATTATATATGTGAGCAGAGCAAAAATCCCTGCCCTCATGGAACGTACATTTTGACAGGTAATTATTTTCAAGTGGATTTTAGTAATCTGAGTTATTTAATGCCAGATGATATTTTTCATATTTTGCATGGAAGACTTGCTTGATAATAAACAAATTTTTAAATGGAGTAAAAGAGGCAAATCAGACACTTTATGAAGAGTCAGGCTTTACTAAAAGTACCCTACAATATATCATGACAAAATATGAAGAAAACTGTTAAATATCAAAAATCATGTCAATAGGACTTCAACAAAATAAACTGGGTTTATGGAGCCACGAGTTTAAAAAAGAAAACGTGTTCTTTAGTGCAGAACTGAACAGTATTTTAGAACATTTTCCCAGCAAGCACAAATAGTATTATGAAGTCTTGGTAGGGACAGGAAATAAATTTGCAATGAAATATTACATTTAAAAGTCAATGGACCATTCTAAAAATGGAAACGAAGTAGCAAGGGAACCTTTAAAATATCATTTATTGGGGATTAAAAACATTCAACATGCTTATTTTATTATGTCACGATGACAATAATCTCATTTAATTTGAGAGGAGTAAAATCAACAAGAATAATTTTTTTAAAAAAGAAGCTATATCACTAATAATTGTATAGCTTTTAACAAACAATAATTGGCAACAACATATATTTAAAGGCCATAATATTATTCCAAATTTATTTTTAAACATGGCTGATTAAACAACAGGGAAGTGACCAGTTTTGTCAAAAATATGTTCTTTGATAGTAATGTGATTTAAAATTTTGAGAATTGAACAGAAAGCCAGTCATGTCTCTCTACTGGAAGAGCCCCTTCCTTGAAGACCTGTTCTTGAGTGTCTGAAAATCTAACTTCTCTAAAGACCCATAGCATGGGTAAAACCTATTGTCTAAAAGTGACAGAGAAAGAAAGAGAGAGAGAGAGACAGAGAGAGAAAACAGCAACCTAAGTCATCTTTTTTGACACTTTCTCTGACTTCCCCCCCTTCAGCTTCAATACCATCAATGCTACCCAAAGATACCTATACAGATACTTCTCTTTAAATTCATCATAAGTGGAAAAATCATTAAGTTGAAAATACATTCAATACACCTAACCTGCTGAACATCATAGTTTTGTCTAGCCTACCTGAAATGTGCTCAGAACATGTACATTGGCCTACAGTTGGGCAAAATCATCTAACACAAAGCCTATTTTACAGTAAAGTATTGAATATTTCATGTAATTTATTGAATACTATACTGAAAGTGAGTATAGATAGAAAGATGGTATGGGCATACTAAAAGTACAGTTTCTACTGAATGTGTATTGCTTTTGCACCATCGTAAAGCCAAAAAATTGTAAGTTGAGCTATCCTGAGTTGGGATCGTCTGCACTTGACCAACAGTCTCGCAAACTGTGAAACAAATGTTTCTGTGTTCTGCTGCTTCCACGTTGCAGAAAACTGTAGAGACAGTGGAGTTTATCTCTTCCAGTTCTAGTTTATACTAAATGATTGTCTTATTTTATTTGGAAGGTTATTAAAGTTTCCCCTTCTTTACAGCATGCAACATTGTGTTTTTAGAGCAAATATTATAGGGTCTATAACTTTCTATCATTGAGAAAAATTTTTTAAAAAGTTTTACTTCACTGCCTCTTCTGTCCTCTTAAATCTTTACACATCACTCACATTACAGTCTATATTCTGAATAAAGTGTTATATAAAAAAGGTAGAGCCTGCCATGTTTATTTGGTATTCATTCTATTATACATTTTAAAGTAAAATTTAAATTACAGATGTAGAATGATTGAGGCTTTTTGTCCAATGGAATTTTACTTACTGCTGACCCCCCTTCTTTATTACAAGTTTATTTTAAAAATACGAATTCAAATATAAAAATTATGTGGCACAAAAGTTAATTCAACTCTATCTTACTTTGTTAAAAGCCCTTGGGAATTAACAAACAGAAAAATTGTAGCTTCTGATAGATGTGTTAATCAGTTTCAGTCCATTTTCCAGTGAATGAGCATTTCAATCTAGGAAGATAAAAAACAGGCAGAGAATTATGAATGAATTAATGAAGAGAATGTTCTAAAGAAAAAGTTGTATTTAATAGTTATTAAAAATTGTATTCTTTATTAAAGCTTCAGCCAAGATGGTACTCAGACTGCTATTAGCATATTAGGTAACGTTTGGCTCTGCTAGAAGTATGTGCCTTCTGGTAGCATTAGAACTAAGTCCAATAATGACTCGTTTGTTGTAGTTCAGAAGAAATAGCATGCTTCTGCATGTGCTTCTGTAAATTTATCTTGGGTTTACTATTTATAGCATTGCCTTAACAAATTTTATTTACACCGTCACAATTTATATATTTTAAATTGAGTTGTTTTTCTTATAAATATCACCCACACACCTTTTCACTCCATAAGGTGTTATTAAACTGCAAACATAGCTGCTTAA
This sequence comes from Propithecus coquereli, assembly GCF_000956105.1. Taxonomy (NCBI): domain Eukaryota; kingdom Metazoa; phylum Chordata; class Mammalia; order Primates; family Indriidae; genus Propithecus; species Propithecus coquereli. Next base: position 735,804 of record NW_012147953.1, read on the forward strand.
GAGAAGTAGGATGACTTGAGTTGATTCTATTGAGATCATGAGTCCTAAATTCCTTTTATATGTTTTCCTTAGTTTTTTGTTCTTTTATGCTTACAAATAATTTCTCTAGGTTCTAATTTCTAACATTAATAAAGCTAATTCACAAACACTAGAAATACTTGGGAGACTGATGAAGTTTAATGATACCAATGGAGCAAAAAATCAACTTAGAGTAACAGCGGCTGATGGCTGGTGTGGAACAGTGCTAGCCAGAGCACGTGGCAGTCCAGGGCATGCTGATTTGATGGTGTGGAAACAGCAGACACACCATGCAAAGAGGGTGTGCAGCTGCAAAGAGCAGCGGTGCTAAGAGTGGATGGCTTCAGTCTGTGCTGTGCAGAGGGAAATTTGCTGACCTTCCAGGAGACCCTTGTTCCCTGGAGTGGCAGCAACTCCAATTTTCAGGATTATTTCTGGAATAATAATAAAAAAAAAAACAATAAGCAGTGAAAGTGATGAAATACAAGCACGTTCATTTTTATTCACTGCCTAGTCAATAATAGGTGTTTTTTCCTAAGAAAATCAAAGCTGAGGATTTTTTGTTTTACTGTTTTTCAAAAAAACTGGGTAAAGTGAACAACCTGTAACTTAGGTGGACTGCTGAATAGAGCCATGACCCTCTACCTTGACCCTTTTCAGATTCACATTTTATGATATTTGTCAAGTTACCCTCATCATAGCCTCTGCTGTTTTGTGGAAAGTTATAAATAAAGTAGTCAATTACCCTTACAAATATTGTGGGCCATTCTAAAACAGTCTTATCCTGCAAACTAATCTCTAGCATTTAACAAAACAGAACAATATTGGAAAATATGGCCTCCAAAACAAAATCCCTCAACTTTGACTATATTCCCTCTTCTCTATTCTTTCATATTTTCATATGCTTATTCAAATACTCACCTCAAATGATTCTTCCACATTTGAGTCTACCCTAAATTACCAATCCAGCATTACTCCTCTCTCCTCAGTGTTCCTGAAGTTTAGTTTGAATTTCTATTATAATACTTATTTAATTCTTTTTTTTAACTCTTTTTTTTAAAAAATTTACTCTTACAAAAGTAACCAGTGACCTATCTTTGATAATACTCAAGGTCATCTTCATACCCATATAACTTAAGGATATTTTCCCAGGATTTGATCCTATTCATCACCTTTGCTCTATATTTTTTATTGTAATTTTCTTTGCTCTCCATCTAATTTACCTGATTATAGTATGTAACAAATAAGCATGTGTAATAAGTAGCTCAAGGGACAATTCTGTGGTAATTCTACTCGCATATATCACATTAAAAAATCAAAATGAGGTATAAAATTGCCCTTGGCTAAAAGAGGAATACTATATACAAAATAAAGCATTGACTATCTACTGGAATTTCCTAGATGGTCTCCTAAAAGTGCAGCAACTATAAAATCAATATCAAATTCTTGAGGAACTGAGTTAAAAACTCAAATAATACTGAACAGAAAGCCATTATCTGGTCTATAAGAACAAAAGAAAGAAAGAAAGAAAAATGAAGGGTATAAGAGAAGACAAATGGCCAGGTGTGGTGGTTCACGCCTGTAATCCTAGCACTCTGGGAGGCCGAGGCAGGTGGATCATTTGAGCTCAGGAGTTCGAAACCAGCCTGAGCAAGAGCGAGACCTTGTCTCTACTAAATATAGAACGAAATTAGCTGGACAACTAAAAATATATAGAAAAAATTAGCCGGGCATGGTGGTGCATGCCTGTAGTCTCAGCTACTCGGAAGGCTGAGGCAGAAGGATTGCTTGAGCCCAGGAGTTTGAGGTTGCTGTGAGCTAGGCTGCCGCCATGGCACTCTAGCCCAGGCAACAGAGTGAGACTCTATCTCAAAAAAAAAAAGAAAGAAAAGACAAGACAACACTTCCAAATCTTTCATCTGTGTATAATGTTAGTGAAACCATAGTAGCTGTTTGTTCATATTATAAGCAACAGTCCCCAACCCGGAGAGGCAGGACTGACCCAGAAATACATGAAAGGGAAAAAAAGAAGAAGAAAATAAAACTTTTGATATTATTCCAAGTGGCATGGATATTGACTAAAGAAAGTACTTCCATTTATTTTGAAAATATAATTTTGATTCTGCAAATCACCATATTATAGATAATAGATAATAATTTCTATTTTGGCACCAATGGCACACCATAGTTGAATAGTCTGTATGTGACCACAGCTCATGACTTGCAGAAGCACTGTGGCGACATCTGTCACATCCCTGTGCACTTTGTTATTCTTTCTTCAAATATTGCTTCCTTTGTATCTAGGGACCAAGGGTGCAAGATGTGAACAGGTAAATATACATACTCTTAGGAGGAGTAGCAGAAGTGATCAACTTTGCTTCTAGAGGTAGAGGAAAAGCTGGGAAAAGTAGAAACAGCCTGAACTAGTTTCCAGAATAATTACAGTTTGACAAGTAGGTGGAGATGGAAGGGGAAAAAGAGATATTCCAGACAGAGGGAATAAATATGAAAGCCCAGAGGTGTGAAAAAGTAGATATGGTCAGGCAGCTTTAAGTAGAAAAATTTTCCATTTTGCTGGAAAACACAGTTTAAGGGAGAGAATTGCAGTTAAGATAAGTTTGAAGATGTAGGCAGGAGTTAAGTATGGAGGATCTTGTATGTGAAACTAAGGAGTTGGGCTTTATCCTGATGGCTAGTGGTTCTCCTTAGTGTGAATAAGAATGACCTGGCAAGCTTGTTAAAATGCCAAGCCCTGAAAAATTCAAATACTCAAATACCTTTAGTAGGTCTAGGGTTAGGTCCAAAAAATCATTTTAGCAAAAACACTGGGTAACACTTTGCAGGCAGTTTTTGTTCATACCTTAAGGAAACAGTCATTGTGGGATGTTGAGGCATTCTAGCCAGAAGCACAGCACTCTGCAAGATCACTTGGGGTGGGAAAAGTAGGAAATTGGAAACACTTGATTTGATTGGAAAACACAATTTTTTTGTAAAACCCACAATCTGGGATTAAGAAGACCTGGATTCCTGTTTTGGCCCCATCATTGACTGGTTGTGTTTCTTCAAAGCAGTTGTTTAACTTACCTGGCTCTTAGTTGCACCTTCTTTCTAGGTAGATAGGTAATAAGGCTAAAAAATGCTTTAAAAATGTTTAGGCTACTGCAATGCAAGTTTTATAATTATAAACTATACACATGTTATAGGCTGACCAGACCAAGTATGTGACCGAAATTAGAGAATATGAAGTATTAGTGGATGCCAGCTAATACTTAAGTTTATGTTTTTGAAAAAATTCCATCATTCCTTTCTAATCTATAAATGTCAATGTAGACTTTAAGAAAAAAAGAACATAATTGTTTGTTCCGGTTAAAAATCAAGACAAATTTTTTTTCTCATTTACTTTATTGTCTGTGATCCATTTATAACTGTAAAAGACACTCCTTTTAATGATTTGTAACAAATTTTTAAAATGCTCCAGTAGTTTTAGTGCAATAGCTTTGAATGATATATCAATAATTCACGGGCATACAATAATATCTTCACATCATTGTCAATATTGCTTATCTTGCCTGAACCTTTGGTTCATTTCGTAGCTAGCCTGGTTGCCTGCAAAATACTATTTCATTCAGGCCTTGGGTGAATATATATATGAAAATATTGGAAGACTGCTTTTTTCGTGCCTAAATTTAAAAAAAAATGAAAATACAGTCTCTTCATTTAAACAAATTTTTAAGGCACTGATGATATAAAATTGATGACTAGATTTGGGTTTTTTTGTTTTTTTTTTTTTAACTAGAACAAGTGTTTAACACCTGGAGACTTCAGTTTCTTTTCTCAATTGTAAATAAATAAACTTCCAGTAATTTTTTTTTGAAACTGGCCGATTTGGTTATTTGAAGATCATATTGATGGAGTTTAAGCCACAGGTTCTTAAATCATATGAAAGGTGGAGGCTTGTTTTTTTTATTGTTGTTTGTTTTTTGCTTTCTGTCTATTTCGAGGCCATAGATTATGACCTGATTAGCCATCTTATAATGCATCTATTGGTTATCAGAAGAATTAAAACAAAAACAAAAGCAAAACCACTGGTGAAACTAGTGAAATACTTTTGCCATAATTTGTGAACAGCCACTGTCCTTAGAGAAGCTTGATGTTTGGAATGTGAATATAGGTTCTCAGACCCAAAGAAGAAAGCTGTAGTCAGAACTTCTCCTTAGTGTTTTCCTAATGACGTGCTTACCATTACAAATTCAAAGAGGTAACGTACATATGTGCTCTTTGCTAGGAACTGTTACAAGCATTTTACAAAAATTATCTCATTGAATTACCCCAATAACTCTATAAATGTGAATATATCTCAATTATTTAGTTGGGGGCACTGGCACACAGAGGCATCAGGCAGCTTTCCCAAGTTAGCATTAATAGTTAGAAAGTAGAATTGGAATCCAAACTGAAGCTGTCTGACTCTAAAACCAGCACTTTTAACAACGTCTCACTAAACTGGATGAGTCTCCCTTAATTTGGACATGAACAAAAAGTAGATTTTGTCATTGACAACATGGAATTGCTTAGATTTTTTACTGACATGTAGAATTCTCAGTTTCAATAATCTCTGCAAAGGTAATAGCAGTAGGTTGTGAATCACGTTCACTGAAAATATCATCTCTTTATTTCTTACACAAAAAAATAAAAGCCTTTTCAAATCTATATTCATACATGTTGAAACAATTCATTCAGGAGCCCATTTTAAAAGTGGAAATTTAAATGGGTCCATGTGGAATAAAGACCAGACCAGTGCTCTTACACAAAAATTGCTGGAGTAACTGGACTAAAGTCAAGAAGCCCAACTTTTTGCACAGCTCTGCTACTAACCACCTGTGTGCTCTGAGGAAAGTCAATTATCCTTTCTTTTCCTTAGCTTTTTTTTCCCCCCCCATTATAATATAATAGGACTAGACTGGGCAGCCTCCAAAATCCCTTTCAGCTCTCAAATTTTATGATTCCATAATTATGAATAAAAAGTGTTGCCCATTCCTTGAGTTAAGCATAAATAATGGATCATCTCAGGTCTGAAAAATATACTTTAATCTCTTGTAACACCTCAGGCTCGCAGTGTCACAGGAGAGCTACACCAATCACCTGTGGCTGCTTTGCTTATATAGTTTATGACCAGAACTGGTTTGCGTTAGATAACACACTCTTGTGCCGTGCCACTGTTGCTAAGATACAGTTTGTAAATAAATGTTATTTTAAATATACATCTTGGTGTGCGGAGAAAGAAATGTGGAAAGCAGTTAGCCAAAGATTTAAACTCTATTTTTTGAGAGGGCTGAGATAAAGCTTTGGATACATTTTTAAAAGGCCCACATTTGAGTGCATCCTACAATTATTCTGCTTTACACCATCCTACAATTATTCTGCTTTACACTGAAACTGGGTGAAGAGAGGTTGACAGCCTGGGGAAAGAGTGACCAAGTCTAACGCTAATAACAAGGACGGGTAGTTCTGCAATCCTAGTGATATGGCCAGTTTGGAATGACACTGATATTGTTGCTACAGGGCTTTGTGAGGATATTTTTTCCTTGACATTTTTGTCTGTCTTTTCACTTAAAAAAAAATTGGAGAGAATTTGACTGTTGCCACCCACAATAGATCACAAAAGGCCTCATCTTAGGAATCACTATCAAGGACTAACGTGACTCTGACTGGATGCGGCTGTTCGGAGGGCGGCTTGGCATGCAGGCCGCCTCAAGGGGCTGACAGAGTACGTCGTTTCCCTGGTGCGGGGCTCTACGAGGAATGGGAGGGGCAGAAAAGCCTGTTGCTCTAGATAATTCCTCCATCACTCCCTGAAAACCCACCATTAGACACTCATGCCTGAAAGTCCCAATGACTCTCCCTCCTCAGGAACTCCGTGGAAATGCGAGTGCCTCTAGGAGGGTGGAAAGGGGGACAGTCACTGCAGCTTCTGCTTTAGAGGGGGATTTCTGGGCAACCAGCTGTCAACAGGAGAAAAGGGTGGTGGGAGATGCGGGGTCTAGAGAGTACCTTGGTTGCCAGGCAAGGGAGAAAAGGAGCTGGAAGTGTACTATGAGGTTTTGAAGTCAGATTTTATCTGCCTCCACTACTTTGCCGAGGGCCAGTCCAGCTGGCCTAACTCCTCTCTGGCTTTGTGAATGAGGCCTGACCTGTTAGCCTACTTTATGTTGCTTTTATGACTCCAGACAAAATTCTTGTTAGCGTGTTCAAATGATCAGCCTTTGCCTAACTTAGCTCTTTCCTTCATTCCAAGTCTAAGCCAACTTGCCTGTGTATATTCAGGAAATATAACTTAATTTTGTGCTTACTAATCACAAGTCCTTAAGTGTGTGATGAGCTTCTGTGAGAACATTTAGAGCATCACCCTCAGTGTGAGACCTCGTTAGGTCTTTAAAACACTGACTAATGCAGAAGGACCACGTTGGGAAAACGCTCCATCATCCATTCCCTCTCTGGCAGCAGCACATTAATCGGGAACTCGTCCACAAACAGCTATTTTCCTTCCTCCCCGGGGATCACCGCCTTCTACTATTATCATTGGCTATTATTGGTATTACATGTCCAACTTCCTCACCAGACTCCGAGGACTCTGCAGTCACAGGCTGGACATCATACATGTAATGTGACCTCTCCCCTCATCCCCACCCACACCTCCTGGTTTTGTCCCAGTCTGTCCTCTTTTTCTTCCTTCCCTTCCCCCTGACTCAGGACCGCTTACCCTTTTGTCCTTCTGTTTATCTCCCTTCTCCAGCTTGCGAAAATAAATAAATACATAGGAGAGAACAGCAAAGAAATTACCCTGCTAGCAAATAAACAGTTAACTTGGAAATTGCTGACATTTGGACTGCCTGATTAATGTAAGCACACAACTCACGCACTTCTCCTGCATGTGCCCTGGAGAAAATGTTGAAAGAGGGTGTGAAGCTATGGGATTCAGAGTATTTCACAGAAATGGAATGAAAAACAAAATGAAACAAGTGGCCAAAGAAATGTGAGGAAGATATAGCTTGCCAAAAAGGGACACTAAAAAAGCAGGCAAACATCATGGTGACAAACTCAGGAGTTTAAATTGAACCGTCCTCAAATAATTCTGGGATTCTAAAGATTGGAATATGTTATATTTAGCCATTTCTTAGATTTGTCAATAAACCACACTTTTGGGCTATGCAATTTTGAAAGACAAAATGTTTGCAGGCGACCATACCTACGGTTGTGATGCTGCTCCACAATATACTGATTTTGTGATCTTCGGTTTTTGAGCTCTCTGAACTTTATTTTCCTCATCAGAAAAGTCAAAATCAACTTCAAATAGTTGTTGTGAAGAATGAAGGAAATGAGAGTGCAGACATAGCACAGTGCCCGGCACCTAGTTAACATGAAGCAAAGGATCGCTGTTTTGTGTACAACGTAATTAAATACTTATGGAGCCCTGCATGTACCAGGCACCCTCTTAGTCACTATATTCACATTGCTTCATGTAATATTCATATTACCCTGTGAGACAGAGATTATCGTTTGCACATTTTTTCAGATGAAATAGTTGAAATAAAGTTAAGTCACTCACCCAAGGTTACACAGATGGTAGGTAGGAGAATTGGGATTCCAGCCCAGGCAATGGGCTCAAGAACCCACACTCTTAACTACTATTCTTTAAATAAATATGATTGCAAAATCTTAGAAATGGAAGACACTTTAGAAATAGTCCAGTACAACCCATCGTTTACAGGTAAGGAACCTGGGCTTCAGAGACTGGGTCAGCGTCACCAGTGAGTGACAGTGAGGAGCCGGCTGTCCTGTCTCTGTGTGCCTGCAGCCTTGCTCTGCACCGAGAGAGCCTTCCTCACACACCACAGACACTCATCGGGTTGTCCAAGCATTTTCAAGAGTGCAAACAAAAAAGTATTTGTTTTAAGAAAAGGTTTCTATGATTTAGATAGTTTATATAAACTAATAAAGTAAATTAAACCTGGCCTATAAGAATTTCATCTCATCTATAGCATTAGAATGAGTCCAGAAAGCAGAAGGGAACAGAGAAGAGAGGAAGTGAACAGAATTAAAGCTAATTTTGATTATTCACTATGTCTCCAAATATGGGAAGGTGTGGCCATTGGATTTTCATCCTGTCTGTCACTTACTAGCACTTCATCTATATAAAGAAACAAAAGAGAGAGGACAGAAACAGTTACATTTTTGGATTCATTTTGCCTATGTGCAATTCAAGGGATGAGTGTTCAGATCCCTTAGTTATTAATGGTCTCCAATTGGATATGTCCTAACACTACCAGAGTCTCTTAAAAGAGTAGCCTAGAACTGTGTCCACCATGCAGTTTCTTCCCCACAACTATCCTGGGAGAGATGCAGCAGAGATTCAATTAATTCCTTTTGTTGAAGAGGAAGGTGAGGCTCAGAGAAGGCAAATGGCATACATGCTAAGTCCCTGCATTGACATTTTGATGCCTACACTCTCTTGAGGGATAGTTTCACTGACCTCAACCTTTTTTCCTTTCTCTCTAGTATAGCAGTCCATGGCCTGAAAACATACTGTACTTTGCATCTGCATCTGCCTCTGTGTGGGTAGATGGAGCTCTACATTGGAGTATAATCTCTATAGTGTTTGTCTCCATCCTGTTGATAATAAGATGGAAAAATAATACAGATGACAGTCATGCCTCCTAAAAGGAGATTTTTGAAGTTATGGAGTTAGAATATGTACTGACTGTGGACCTTGTCACCATACGGGCTCTCAATTGTCCATATGTATTCAGAGACTCAAAGGCAGACCCAGAGGCAAGCAGTTAATTATGTAATGATAGTAGAACTATGCACCAGGCCAAAGGTAAAGGTTAACAGGGAATTTTTCAATTGCAGTTTTGTTATGTAGGTATACACCACAAACTAGACTTAACTCAAACTTAATCCACCCTCAGACCAAGAAAGAAAGACATAGGTTTGAATAACATCAGTTCAGCAAACCAGACAAATTCTCATGATCAGAGGATCAAATTTCAGAGTAGCCTCCCTCTTCCTCCAGGATTCTGAACAGTTTTTGACACAATAGTTGTTTAGGTATAAGTAAACACTTGCTATCTGAGAAAGCTAGTTAACATTCAAGATTGTGGGAGGTCTTTAAAATAGTTTTGTGTTGGTTTGACACATTAATTATTTAAATCATTTTTATGACGTTTGCATTATTTAGTGTATAGGCTAAGTTGCTTTAATAAGGACACCCCAAAATACTCAAAGCATTTTATTAATATTATGCTGACAGGTACTATGAGTCAGGAATTCGGATAGGAAAGTGAGGGGATGGCTTGCTTGTTTCAAGATTTCTGGGATCTCGGCAGGAAAGGCTTGAATGTCTGGAGGTGATTCGAATGGCTGGGGGCAGTGTGGAGGCTTTTTGACTGACATGTCTATACCTGGGCTGGGAGGGCTTGAAGGCTCGGCTCAGCTGGGGTGGACCAAGCACCTATACATGGCCTCTCCACAGGCTTAGACTGAGCACAGCAGGGTGGCTGAGTTCCCATGGGGAGCATCCTCAGAGCATTCTGAGAGAACCAGGTGGAAGTCGCATGGCCTCTACTGGCCTAGCCATCAAAGTCACATAGCATCACTCTTTCATGTTCCATTGGTTAAAGAAGTCACCGAGCCTTCAAATCGAGGGGACATAGACTCTACATCTTGGTGCCATGATTTTAAAACTGTCACAAGGTGCTTAACTAAATACACACTTCAAAGGTGAGCATTTCAGGGCTGGGAGGGGCTCTTCTGTCTCTAAATCATGACTTCTCTGATTGTCACCATTATTAAGGCAACAGAAAGAGGAGAGTGCACAGTAAGCATGTGTAAAGAGAAGGTGGAGAAAATGCCTAGTTCAGATTCTTTCATCTCTCATTAACTTGAACTTAGATGGCCTCACGTCACTATAGAGGAGGCTGGGAGAAGAGCATGTAGCTTTCATAGTGCGAAGGGACACATGTGCCCAGATAGAATTTGAGGGATTCCATTACCGAAAGTAGGAAGGAGAGAAGGTATACTGGGAGACAGAGAGCCTCCGTCTGCCCCTCTGACTTCCCTCCTCCTCTAAATTAAACACACACCCTTCTTTCTATTAATACTGCACATTCTCCTTCTCCCCCTGAAAAAGACAACTCAAAATGTTACCCAATTTCTTCATGCGGCACAAAGTCAGGATTTCTGGGTAATAGTGTATCTTCTCATCAGGTCTAGCTATGGCTTCTCCTATTTGGCAAACTGCAAACAAAAATCATGCAAAATGTGTGGATGGTAGAGCCTCATTGTTGACCCTGGAAAACTCAACTCTGGCAGTTTATTCTGAAAGATAAATAAACTGCTTTTTCAAAGTCTACTATTGCATGTTTTTTTGCTTTACAGTGTATATCACAAAATCACCTGGATTTCCTATATTTATTTTAGTTTTATATTTAGAAACAACTTCTTAAACAAAACTATGTATTTTAGCAATTTAGAATTCAATGAAGTAGAGTCTATTTTGCTTATTCTTATTTATCTTGTTCAATGATCTCAACAGACACTACAATATAGAGCACAAAGGGAAGAGCAGATGGCCTAGAAATAGGATCAAAGCAAATTTAGCTTTCATTCTTACTGTAATTGCCACTTCTCTTGCTTTGAGATGAGAAAAATCATTACAGTTAGTTTTTGGAAATTTCCCTACAGACTCAGTGAAACCCAAGAGTGTTCTGAGATAGGGATTAGAAGGAAATTCTTTCATCCTTGCCCACCCCTTGTCCCATGAATTAATGAGGCCACCTAAAAATCACATGTGGAATAAATAGGTGAGGACTATGTATTCACAAATTAACTTCCTCAACTCCCACTCAACCCCTGATTCTCTAGGAAAAATTCAGACACTGGTGACAAGTGGCAAACTTATGTTTATTTTTTGGAAGTATTTAAAGATTTCTTGGTTCCTTCTTTCCAAAGTCCTCTTACGTTTATTCAGATTACTTGGGTAAGGGATAGTCCTGTTAACTGGAGTTTGGTAAAATAAAACAGATTATTTTCATTTCAAAAATTGTCATTGAAAAACATTTAGAAATTTATTAGTGAATCAGGATTCCCATATGAAACCTAATTCCAGTAACCCTTGCTCTAAACCTGCCCAGAGCAGTGTGTGGGCCTGTCCGGAGTCTGGTTACGTAAAACAAAGCACCAAGGTGCCCCACAAGAGTGACTTATCCTAAAGGGCAAAAGACCATCAAGGAGTATAGGCCAGAATCTGAAGAGAAGGGTGTTTCTGAATACAGTCCTCAGATATCTTTTTAAAATACTCTCCATGAACTCATGTGAGTCCATAGCAAGGGAGTTGCCATAAAAATAGGAAAAAAAAAATATCTGGAAAATGTGACGCACATGTTTGGGTTTCAAATGTAAGATGATACCAGCAGCACAGACATCAGCATCCTTCACACTGAGCACCTGCAGTTGCTGCCTGGACATCAGTGGACATTCATTCAGTAAGGGCCACCTTATGAGTTTTAGAGGCCCTGAGACTGAAAAGGTTAGGAAGATTTTCCCATATGGAAATTCAAAATTAATAATTCCAAATTGCTAAATCAGTGTAAGAAAATATATTGTTTTCCATCATTTCATCTTGAGTCAGAATGAGTCCTTGTGAGTTAGATGCATTTCCTACAGACAGCAGATACTTGGCTTCTGGTTTGTTTGTTTTTTTTTTTAAATCCATTCAGCCAGCCCATGTCTCTTCAGTGGGGAGTTCAGGCCATTCATGTTTATTGAAAGAATTGATAAGTGGGGTGGATTTCTATCCATCCTGTTATATAGAACTTTATTGATTTGTTTTATCTATTGAGCCATTGTGGTATCGGGCCTTTGACCTTTAGCTTTTGGATGGTTTTACGCTGGTGTCTATAGTGCTGATCAGTGTATAATGCAGTTCTGAGTACTTCCTTCACGACAGATATGGTCTTGACAAACTCCCTCAATGTTTGCTTGTCTGAGAAGGTCTTTATTTCTCCCTCATGTAAGAAACTTAGTTTTGCCAGATACAAAATTCTAGGCTGGCCATTATTCTGTTTGAGAAGACTGAGATTGGAGCCCTAGTCCCCTCAGGCTTGTAAGGTCTCAGGTGAGAAGTCTGAAGTTACTCTGATGGGTTTTCCTTTGTAAGTTACCTGATGCTTTTGCCTTAGGTAGGCTTTTGCTTTGTAGGAGGGCTGCTTTCGTGTTAACTTTGGCCAGTCTGATGATTATATGTCATGGTAATTACCTCTTGGCGATGAATCTCCCAGGAGTCCATTGTGCTTCTAGGACCTGGATGTTCAAATTTCTAGCAAGACCTGGGAAATTTTCCTCAAGTATTCCCTCAAATAGGTTTTCAGTCCTCGTGTATTTTCTTCTTCACCCTCAGAGATGCCTATGACTCTTGTGTTAGGCCTCTTTACAAAATCCTATGTTTCTTATAGGTTTTGTTTGTTGTTCTTATTTCTCTGCTCTTTCTCTTTGAATGATTTATTTAATTCAAAGATGTTGTTTTCTAACACTGAGATTCTTTCTTCTGCCTGATCTAGCCTACTCTTAAGGCTTTCCACTGGGTTTTGTATTTCCTTGAATGAATTTTTCATTTTCAGAAGCTGCGCTTGATTTTTTTAAATACTTTTATTTCTTTAGTGATTTTTTCATTCATTTCCTGTATTGTTTTTGTGGTTTCTTTGTGTTGAGTTTCTATTTTCTCTTGTATTTCATTGAGCTTCCTTATAATACATATTCAAAATTCTTTATCGGTTATTTCCATATTCTCATTTTGGTTGGTTTCCATTGGTACAGAGTTATTATTTTCATTTGGGGGTGTCCTTTCACTCTGATTTTTCATGTATCCCAAGATCTTTTGCTGATTCCCTCTCATCTGGAGCAGCCTTTGCTTCTTATTTTTGGATTTTCTTTTGTTTAGATGATGACACACCCAGTTTAATCTCTGAGACAGTAGGTGGTGCTTGTGGGTGAGACTCAACCACACCCTGTATGATGAGTCAGTAAATGCTGTAAAGGGGGTTCAAATTGACCAAATTGTGAGAAGGTGCTGCTTGCCAGAAGGAACAAGCTGCAGTGTTGTTTTTGGGTTCTGTGACCAGCTCTAGTCCCTCTGGAGAAGCACTCAGAGGTCCCAGGTTGTGGGTTGGGGAGTGAGACTGGGTGGGGCTGGGTTGGGTGAGTTTGCCCTCAGGTTCCACCAAAGCTGGCAAGGTATCTGTTCTAGTAGTTTCTAGGCAGGGCCACCAGAGAGGGGCTGTAGTGGCCTCACGCAATCACAAGTCTCCCCTTCTTGCCCCTGAGCAATGTGATTGAGACCTGGGGGTCTGGGTTCTGGCCTGTGGGCCTACCCCTAGGTTCCCAAAGATCAATCCCTGACCATGCCAAGGAGAAACATGCTGGTCCCGATTTGCCCACAGGGTGCCCAAGCAGGTTCGATGTCCTTCCACCTCAGGGCATGCCCCACACGGGTGGAGTTGCCAGGCAAGCAACACCATGGAGGGCTGGTGAGCAGGAAGCTCACAGTCCAAGCATCCCTCAGTCTGCTGCAGGACCCTAGATAAAAGGCCTGAGCCCCATTCTTCGTGGAAGCCTCAGAGTGGTGTCTGCATTGTTTCTCTTAGCAGCTGCAGGTGGGGGAGGGAGAGGGGAGAAGAAGACTCTGGAAGGGTTTGAGCCCCACTCTCTCTGGAAGGCCCCATGTGGTGGATGTACCAACAGAAAGGAGGAGCAGTTCCTGCGAGCCCTGGCTGAATTGTCTCCCAGCAGCCATGGGTGGGGCAGGGGAAGAGGAGGAAAAGAGTCTGAGTGGGAGAAAGGTAGCACTCTGGACACCTCTGTCCCTCTCCCCAGAAGGCAGCCCACCCAGAGTGTCTAGACTCTAGGGTCACTGGCCCCTTATGGCTCCCATAGTTTGGGCCAGAGTTGGGAAATGTTTGTGTGGGAAGGAGCAAGATGAAAACTAAAGGGTTAAGGCCCCCTGGGGAGGACAAAGGTGCACAGTGGGTGAGAAGCAATAGGCGCCTGCCGCCTTGGCTTGGGGTGGTAACAGGAAGTGACCCTGAGGGCACCAGTTGCCTGATGCTTCATCCTCACCAAGCTCCCAGTTCATTGGTGGCAGCAGCTTTTGGGGTTGTGAGGCTCTCCAGCAGCTCGGGAGCCCACTGACTGCCAGATTAAGGAGGGAGAAATAAGCCTCTCCATCTACCTCTCCCACTGGACTCCAAGTCTCTCAGGGATTGATCTCTGCCAATATCCTGATCCTCATGTTCTGCTCCTAAATCTAGGGCCTGGAAATCCAAGATCAAGGTGCCAGCGGTGTTGGTTTCCTCTAAACATCTCTCCTAGGCTTGCAGATCCCTCCCTCCTTTCTATTCTATTCTCTGTTTCTCTCTAATCCCAAAGTAAGAAAATATAAACAGAAATTCTAATTTTGCCATAAAAACTATATTAATGAATTTTCTTTGAATAAAAAAATATCAAACTATGTATAGAAAAATTTCTGATGCCTTTTCTTTTGTTTAGTGTCCTAAGCATGTGCTTATCCTACTTATTGGGGAATCCAGCCTGGCTTTAGTAACAGTCCCTTGGGAGAGGAGGGAGGTGGTCATTAGTATTCTTGGCAGAGATTATCATCTTACTCAAAACAAAGACCCCTGGCCTACCAGAATCATCAACAGAGACAGAAAGGACAACCAGGGCAAGCTGCAGCAGGGAGGAGAAGTGCAGCAGGTACCCCAGGTCCTCAGGAGAACTAGTTTATCCAACACATTTAGGAACCTCCTTGCTGTCTGTAAGAACTATTCAGGAGGAATTTGTGAGGAGCCTAGAGTTTCTACAGAGCAGTTTAGAGAAGAGAGGAAAATAAGTGTTTAATAATATTGTGATTCTATTTTTACTTCCAGTTTGGCATGCTCTGGGTTGCATTTATATAAATATGCATAAAATATGTGTGTATGATAGAAGATAAAGTATATTGAAAATAATGTCTTGGTGATTGAAAGTCTTGAGGCACCATAATCAGAAATCTTCGAACAATGTATCGTAAATTAGCATAGATGTATAAAAAGAATATGGAGGCAATTGCATTTACTGTGCAAAGTGCCATAATGCCTCAAAGGTTATT
The DNA here is from genome assembly GCF_000956105.1 of Propithecus coquereli. Lineage (NCBI taxonomy): Eukaryota > Metazoa > Chordata > Mammalia > Primates > Indriidae > Propithecus > Propithecus coquereli. Next base: position 751,021 of record NW_012147953.1, read on the forward strand.
TTCTCTTACCTTCAATTTTCCATCACTTTACTTTTGCTCTTATCATTTGGGGCAGCCAATTATATTTCTGTTTATTGTTAATAACAATTTGAAGATGTATTAACATTTCAGTTCAACAAGCATGTATTGAGCACTTACAATGTGTCAGACAAAATTAATTAATTAATCTGAATCAAAAGTTTCAAATCAAAAACAGAGAAATAGTATTATTTACCTCCTCCTCTCCCTGCCAAATCTCTATTTGTGTATCTTGTGTTAGACAAAAGAAATAAGAACTGTGAAAAGATAATTTAGGAGAAGTATTACTCCCACTATGTGATGCTCAATTTAGCTTCTGGACTGTAAAAATGACCTAATTCTTTCTCTTAATTTTCTAGATATTTATATGTTTTCTTCTGAATAATCAACAATTCTTTCTTAAAGATTTTCTTATGTCTATAATGTCTTGAAATAAGCACTGTGTTGAATATTATATATATTAAAATGTAACAAAGCAGCCTCTCACATCCCTTTCTTTTCTACATACATATATAGTATGTAATTGGTAAATTCATTCTTGACAGAAGATTTACTAAAAAAAAATATAAAAGGTAAAAATGACAAGGTATAATGTGGACAGTATGGAAGGGAAAAAATATAAGAGGACACTAGAGGCATATTTCAATCTATTTAATATAACTTCCTATATAATGCAGAACAATTAGGTACATCTTTTGGAGAAAACAGCACGGAAACAAAGGAAAAAGCCACCATGTAGCACATTTTGCTCCCAGGAAACCACCCACACTTCTCAAATTGGAAATATATCCTTAGGGCATTTTTGCCAGAAATAATTTATCTTTTTCCATGTTCACATGTTCAAAGAAATATTTTTCTTTTTTCCCTCTACTTTAGAGGGCAATTTATACTTATGAAATCTACTCTTGTTTTAGCCTATGTTCTAATGCATTTTTTGGTTGGCAAAATACAAACTCAGTATTTATTATCTTTGGTCTCACAGAAAATTGGTCTAAGTGGAATCAGGGAGTGTTGGCTAAAGATAACTTCTGCACAGTGACAGCCTTGGCTGCCAGGTCGTTATGTCCTTAGGCTGACTAGCACGTCCTAATTCACATTCCAAACTCCTGGGGGAGACAATAGAATGGAAAGAGCTAAGGCTATGCATCCATCTCTGCTCCATCCACTTATGATGAAGGCTGGATTTGGAGTGGGAGGCCTATGGCAGCACCTAGAAACATGGCAGCCGTCAGGGGAGTGTGGCTCTGGGCTGATAGGACACCTCCAAAATTATCTACTATAAGCTCTAATTGGGGCTTATTCATCAACATGGTAGAAAAGGATTCAGGAAAAGAAATTGTTTGAAAGAGATATGCTTAGGATGCAATTAAAAAAAAAAGTTGTGGAATTGCTGTCCAGTTCGAGGACATGGTATTGTCTCAATGACAAAACAGAAAATGCAAAGGTATCCTGTCTCAGTTGCAAGCTAGGTAGCTTATTCTTTACCTCAGATCAAGGGAAGGCAGGCTAGCTTGGATGACACAGGACCTCTCACAAGCCTCCAGCAATCTAAAATAAAAAAATGGTAGTTTCAGATAACTATGTTCTTCTATCATATTTTCCTGTGCTTTCCTGAGCATGATGTAGGCACAGGTGGCCACAACAAGATACCATGATTAGTCTTTTCTATATTCAATCTTTCTTAGATAAGAAACACTGGATATAAGATGCTACCAAAATTTTACATGTTCCCCAAATGCTTTATTACTAATGACAGATCCATAGTAATAGTAGCACAAATTTAGTTTTTAATAAAGATGATCACTATATTCTCAGTTGCAATATTATATTCTATTTAGTATCAATAACTATAGAAAAGAAGAAAGGAAATCATTTATGCTTAACTATTACTTTTTAATAAACATTTTCAGCATGTAAAAATCTATAACAATATAGACAAGCTTATTCTAAAATTTATATGGAAAAGTATAGGCCTAGAATTGCTAGTATATTAAATTTATGTTAAGCTTTTCTATATAGCTGCAGAAATCAAGACAATATGGTCTTGGTGAAAGAACAGACATCTAGATTAATATAATAGAATAAAGAACTCATTGATGGACCCACACAATATACTCAACTTATTTTCTAAAAAAATGCATAAGCAATTGTGTACAGGAAGAATAGCCTTAAAAAAAAAAAATAGTTCTGGAACAATTGTACCTCCATGAGCAAAACAAAAACAAACATTGACCAAAACCTCAGCCTTTATACAAAACTAACTCAAAATAGATCACAAATGTAAAACATAAAACTATAAATCTTTTTTAAAAAATTAGACTGGGCATGGTGGCTCATGCTTGTAAGCCTAGCACTCTGGGAGGCCAAGGTGGGAAGATCACTTGAGCTTAGGAGTTCAAGACCAGCCTGAGCAAGAGTGATACCACCCTATCTCTACTAAAAATAGAAAAAACTAGCCAGGCATGGTGGCATATGCCTGTAGTCTCAGCTACTTGGGAGGCTGAGGCAAAAGGATTGCTTGAGTGATACGGGGAGTTCAAGGTTGCTGTGAGCTAGGCTGATGCCACAGCACTCTACTCAGGGCAACAGAGTGAGACCCGGTCTCAAAAAAACAAACAAATAAATAAAAATTAGGAAAAAATCTTCAAATTCTAGGAAAATATTTCTTAGACTTGACACCAAAAAACAGAATCCATAGAAGGAAAAATTGATATATTGGACCTCATCAATATTGAAAACTTTTACTCTGCAAAGGTATTGTTAAGAAGATGAAAAGGCAGGTTATAGGTATTTGCAGATCACATATCTGACAAAGGACTAGTATCCAGAATATATAATTAACTCTGAAAACTCAACAGTAAAATAACAAAATAATCCAATTAGAATGTGGGCAAAAGAGATGAATAGACAATTCACTGAAGAAGATACACAGATGACAAATAAACATGTGAAAAGATGTTCAATTTTATTAACCATTAAGGAAATGCAAACTAAAAGCACAATGAGATATAACTGTAAATGTATCAGAAGGGCTAACATAAAAAATAGTGACAATGACAAAAGCTGGCAAGGGTACAGAGAAAATGAATTATTCATATAATGTTGATGTGAATATAATATGGTACAGCCAATACGGAAAACCGTTTGGCAGTTTCTTATAAAACTAAATATACAATTATTGTACTAGTCACCAATTGCACTCTTGGGCATTGACTACAGAAAAATAGGAATTTATGTTTACTTGAAAAACCTATACACAAATGTCCATAGCAGCTTTATTTATAATAACCCCAAACAAGAAACAACCCAGATATACTAAAATGAATGAATGGTTAAACGAACTGTGGTACATCCATGCTAAGGAATACCACTCAATAATTTTAAAACGTGAACTATTGATACACACAACTTCCCGAATGAATCACCAGGAAATTATGCTGAGCGGAAAAAAATCCAAATGGTCATATACTGTATGCTTCCATTTATGCAATATTCTTGAAAAGAAAGAATTATAGAAATGAAGAAAAGATTAGTGGTTTTCGGGGCTAGGTAGGGGTTAGGGGAGCATGGAAAGGAAGTGGGTGAAGTTGTAAAAGGGCTACATGAGGTATCATTGTGTGATGGAACTGTCCCATATCTTGACAGTGGCAGTGGTCACACAGACCTACACGTGATAAAATTGTATATAACTAAACACACATATGTATATACACGCACACAAACAAGTGCATTTAAAACTGGTAGGATCTGAATAAAGTTGATAGGTTCTTTCAATGTCAATTTCCTGGTTTTAATATTGCACTACAGTTATGGTAAATGTTACCATAGGGGGAAAGTAGACAAAGGTTATCTGGGATATCTCTGTATCATTTCTTATAGCTGCATGTGAATTTCAATTATCTCCAAAAAATGTTTTAAAAAAAGATAAAACCCATTTCCTCAGGGGGAAATCCACAGCAATGTTCTAGCAGAGGAACACATAAAGGGCTTAATTTATAATATGTGGCCTAAGGCACATTTATATGATACCGTATTATACATTGATAAACCATATGTCTTGTACCTAAACTGAAAGAAAGCCATATCTTTAAAGCTATGTAAGTTTCATTTACATTCAGTAATATTCCTGGCCAAACAGTGAATTCTGTCTCCATCATTCATTATCACTTGTTTTTTCACAATAAATGGACAGAAAGTTTGGATACTGGTAGTCACACCGGAGTCCCAGAACCTCACGTTGGAAAAGACAGTTGACAATGGAATTATTTGCTCATTAATGGGCCTGCTTCTTCTCGTGTCAAGGTTCTAACTGGTGATGGGCCAGGTGGTTTGTAATTTTTATTTGTTCTTTTAGGTCCTGAAGCAGTTCATGAAAAATCTCCTAAGCTGGTGCATCTCTCAAAGCTCTTTCCTAATTATTAGTAAATCCTTTTAGTCTAGGATGGGGTGGAGGGAGGAAATAGTCTTAAAACTTCGAATTTTTTGTTTCAAAGGTAAACCAAGAAAAAGAAATGGAGATTTCAAAGCTCAAGGCAGAGATGAATGCATTTAATTATTCTGGATTGGAAATTGAGGAAACCATGGGAATGAGCGCCGAGGAATTGGAGGATTCTGTGAGTCTGTGCAGTGGAGTGGAAGAGACAGTGAAGGGAAGTAGGAAAGGACCCAATTATGCTGAGCATGAGTTTACTCCGGAGCAATGGGATTCCATTGCAGGGCTTTGTTCGGGGGTTTCACACTATTAAATATGTATTTTAAAAAGCTCACTGTACATGAAGTTTGGGTAATGAATGGAAGAAGGCCAAGAGTAGATGTGGAGATTTTTGCAGTAATCCTAGCAACAAAATGATGGGACAAAAATAAAGTGGGCTAGACTTCTGTATAGTATTAAAGAACTTAGAAATGTTTAAAGATAATGTAACTTAATAATTTTGCTTGTACGTCTATTCCTTCATGGTTAAATACTCAACTAAAAACAAATCCTTTATTTCACTTCTTTTAAGATTTTTGCTGACTGATGTGGTGATCCTTTTGTTTGTTGTGCTTTTTATAGAATTGTGCTTACATAGTACATTTGGCTTAGTTTTAAGGGCATTTAAAACAGGCAGTATTTTAGAACATCATGCTAAAAAGTAGTATTTGTGTGATATTTTTGAAGCAGGTGCACTTCATTTGTTACTCTAGGTAGTCTTTATTTTATCCTTGCACACCTGACCAACAAAGAGATGTGTACCTGAACCATAAAATTAAAAGCATTTGTGAACCTGCCCTCATTTTCTTGTGGTTTGCTAATGTTCTACACTGAGAAATACTGTAAGAAACAACAAGCTCATTGATAACCTTATTGTAAAGATGTTACGATTGCTTCTTACAATATGAAATGTCCTCTTTAAGAGGATCTTAAGAGAAATTGCTCACTGGTCTCAGTACAATAAGTGAATTTCTCCTGAAAACTGGTTGCTTTTACTTTATGAGCCCTAAATTATAAACTGTTTTTCCTGCTAGGGACTTTCATGCCCCTTCTAACAAATGTACAGAAACTTTTGGGATAATTGTAATAATTGTAATATTTTCTATTAAGGAAGGGAGTTTGAGTCTGTTTGGGAGGGATTCCAGAGTCCCGAGTGCCCAGAAAGTGGTATAGAAGGAGGGGCGTGGACTCCATGTGGGCATGTCCCGTTGGCCCATGAACTCCTTCCCTGTGAGTGCAGCGTGGCTGGAAGGGTTAGTCCGCTTTAGCCAGAGCAAGACCTGTCAGCAGCCTCTTTCCAGCAGCAGAAAGGAATGAGCGCTTGAGTCCTGCAGGAGAGACCATCCGACTGGCATACCAAAGCGTGCACCTTAGAAACAGGTCAGTGCCAACATTTCTAAAATGTGTCTTCAGCGACTGAGAAAACAGGCTTTCTGGGCTAATATCTACATCTTGGAAAACGATGGCAAGGTACCATTACTGAGTCAAATCCTCTTAGTTAAAATAAACCATTCCTGAAAATCTACAAGAGTTAGAGAGATTTCCTAATAGAAATCTGAAGCATTTTACTTCTTTATTTATAAATCTTTTATTTGAATCCATTGACCTAGGTATTAGAAAAGTAATCTGCTTGTAAGACTGGAGTATATGCCCTTTAACAGGTAATTTGTGTTAAAGGAACAAAATTTATAAATCTTATAATAAGGTCAAGTGGGTATTAGTTTAAGATAGAGTTAGTGGGTATATTTAATCTGCTGAATGTGATGCTTAGCCTGAGGTTCATAAGCTAAGTTCAGTGAGGAGGAGAAAAATAGTCCCTTCTGAACAGAAATGAAAGAATCTGAATGATATGCCGTAGGTCTGTGTTCAGCAGGTGTTCTTTGTAAGTGTAAACTACTTTGTGTGGAGTGTCCAACTCTACCAAGTGATTCAGACAGAGCAGGAAAGGCTAAGGCCGTGGATAAGAATTTCTAAATAGCTCCAAAAAAGAAAAGTAGGGTCAAGTAAACCAGCCTTCTTAAAATTTTGAGATTAGAGACTCGGAGTTTTCTAATAAAAGCTACAGACTCTCTCTTGAAAAATACGATTGTACTGAAAGGTTTATGTACACATTCAGGGAGCTCTGTCTCTCTGGAAATATTTTCATGGACTCTAACACTCCAAGGAGCCCAGGAGATCAAAGCCTCTAATCATCCATTATCTTCCATTTCCAGTGTCATCATCTTCATTCAAGCCAATTTAAAGAATATATATATATATTTTTTATTCTGAGCCAGGGGCTTGCTATGTTACCCAGGCTGGTCTTGAACTCCTGAGCTCAAGTGATCTTCTCATTTCAGCCTCCTGAATAGCTGGGATTACAGGTAAGCACCACCACACATAGTTTACAGCCACTTTTATAATACTCCTTGTCAATATTATTCTCTCCTAATTTCTTCCGTTGTGTTCATACTTCCTCGTGAATTTGTCACTATCTAGCTTAGGATTTTAAATACTTTTCCCTTTACTACTGAACAAAGTACAAACTCCTCAACCCATTATTCATATCTCTCTGTGATGTGATCACAGTGTATCTGATCTCCCTCAAAAGCCTGCTTTATTTCTCAGACATACTTAATAGAATTTTTCTATCTCCATGCTTTTACTTATAAAGTTGGTTTTGCTTGTAATGCCTTCCTTTCTCTCTCTGCTTATTCAACTGAAGGCTCAATTCAAACACCATGTCACCATCTACCCTTAAAGTTGTCCTCATATCTTTCCATTCTCTATCTATGGCATTGAGTTTATGTCTTTCATATAGTATTTGGCATTATGTTTATTTATATCGTAGTCATTTATATCCATGACTTATCTATTTTCAAGACAGCAAATCACTTGGGTTTGGAATGTATCTTATATGTCTTTTCTATCCACACTTATTTATTCAACAAAATTTTATTGATACCAATCATGTGCTTAGTACATGGCATAAAGTTATTAGCAAATTATACATGGTCCTTGCTATCATAGAACATACAGCTAAACAGACAAAACACAGTCAACAAATTAGCAAAGACATAAATAATTACAAAATGTGAAATGCCATGAAAGAAAGAAACAGAGAGATTGTTCAAAAAATAACAGGAAGGGAACCCACTTAGAATGATCAGGAAAGGCTTCCCCAAGTAAGAGACATTGGACTGAGGGCTGCAGAACAAGAGGGAAGCTGCTGTAAGGAAAGCCTAGGAAAGAATATTCCAGAAGGAATGGCATGAGCAAAAACCCTAAGATGAGAAAAAAAAAATTCTTGGAGTGTTCTAGAAACTGATTTAGGATCCAAGTGGCTGAAACAGAGTGAGTGAGAGGAATTGCTCCCGACATTATTGTAGAGACAAGCAGGGGCCAGATTACTTAAGGCTTTGCAGTCTGTGATAAGAACTTCAGATTTTACACGAAGTGTGGAGAGCACAGGCGGGACATAATTCACTTTGTATGTAAAAGCTCAAGTAGGCTTTTGTGTGGAGAACGAACTGAAGATGCAAGACACAGCAAAGAATCAGAACTAGTTAGAAGGCTAATGCTCCACTGAAGTAGTAGAGAGACGGGAGCAGCAATGAAGAAAGTGCACGGTTTTGCTTTGAGGTAAAATTAACAGGGCATGAGAATAGATTTGAAATAGGGATGAGAGAAGGAGAATAACCCAGGATGATTTCTAAGAAACTAGATGAATAGTGATTAATTCCAGTCTTGTGGAAGAGAAATAGGCTTGAGGAATTAATAATTCAGTGTCTGACTTTTTAAAAAAGTCACTAGAATAACCTAGAAAGATGACGGCTTCAAGATGACTCTGCTGATATTCCCTCTCCAGTCTGGTACCCCTGCTAACTCATGACCCACCAGGGGCAGCTGCTGGGGCCTGAGGACAGAAGGGCTGGAATGTGAGAGCCAGGTACCCTAGGATCCTTCCTGAGAGTGTTAGGTCAGATTTGTTTCCCTCAGGGTTGGACAAAAAAGAACATTGAGACTGGAAATTCTTGGAGGAGATCAGGATGCTGGGGAAAAGCTCTGGACTGCCTGCAGAGCAAGGGGGAGACTGCTTCTGAGAGGACCTGGGGTCTACCTGACCTGTGGGGATCAAGTGTGGGAAAAGACCAGTGGATGTTAGATACATAAACCACAGTGTCTACGATGGCAATGAATCTTGCAATACACATATTCAATTTTGAATTAATAATCTTCTATGATAAATAATCGTTCTTAAAATAGAAAGGCATATAAGGAGCCAGGCAGGGCATGTTGTGCCTGTAGTCCCAGCTAGTCAGGAGGCTGAGGAAGGGGGATGGATTGAGCCACGGAGTTCCGGGCTACAGTGCACTGTACCAATCGGGTGTCTACAGTTAGTTGAGAATCAATATGGTGACCTCCTGGGAAGGGGGGAACCACCAGGTTGGCTAAGGAGGGGTGAATCAGCCCAGGTTGGAAACAGAGCAGGAGGATATTCTCGTGTTAACCAGTAGTGGGATTGCACCTGTGAATAGCCACTGCACTCCAGCCTGGGCAAAATAGCAAGACCCTATCTCTTAAAATTGAAAAAAAAAAAAAAGAAAGAAAGAAAGAAAGAAAAGAAATATAAGGTAAAAACTGATAAAATCAAGAATATCTAGGGCAGAGCCAAGATGGCTGACGAGAAAAGCCGCCAGTCAGAGTGTCTCTGCAAAAAAGACGAATTTTAGAAGAAAGAGAAAAAAATAAGCTAGCAGAGAAACATAGATCGGGTGAGGGTCAGAAGGAAGGGTGCCTGAAACTACAGGAGACTCCACGGGAAGACGTTGCGGAGGAGAACTGGAAAGAGAAAGGTCCCGAGAGGCTTGGAGACCAGCGACAAGGGTAGGTGGAGCGGTTAACTTCCCCCTCCCTTGCATCTCGGACTGCTGGTGGCTCTTGAGCGGCTGGAGAGACCTGCTGACACCAGCCCAGAGACGGCTGCCGCCAGCGAGCAGTGGCCTCTTGCGGACTCAGCGCCGGGCTCCCAGCCCCCTCAGAGCACCTCCCCGGGTGCAGACCCGAGCCTAGGCAGACGCCATAGTGCTCCATTCTCTCCTTCCCCCTCCCTACCTGTGGGTGCCCAGAGAGACAATTTAGCCATCACACGGAGGCATCTCCAAGGAATGGGACCTTTCCTTTTGGGGCCCTACAGCAGACAGAGGGGTACTCAGACTGCGAGTTCCCTACCCGCCAGCCCTCCCAGTTGCTACTTGCCTGGGGACTCCAGGAGAGCGAGGCAAATCCCAAGGTGGAGTGAAATCGATCCAGCTTGGGCACCCTGTAGGTGATTCAGGACCAGCACCCCTCCCCCTGGCAGGGTCAGGGATTGATCTCCAGGGCCCAGGGGACAGGCCTGCAGACCAGACCCCATACAGACAGGTCAGACCGCACTGCCCCAGGGCACAGAAGGGAGATCTGTGAAAGAGCCTATTGAGGAGTGTGCGCCTTCCGGGGCAGATCAGCGTGCCGGAGCGGCAACCCTCCTCCCAAAAGAGGGCTGTTTACCTAGCTCAGGCTGCAACCCTGGGTAGGGAACCTCCTGGCCCACGTCACAGCCAGGGGAGATCCAGCAGCCTGAGCTCCCGCTTGCTGGCAGAGGCCTGGGAGAGGCCACGGAGAGGGCGAGGGTGGAGGGGAGCGAGACCTGCTCTGGAGTGTGGGTCTTAGACAGCCCCAGCCCCCAAATCCAGACTTTCAGCTGAGTGGAGCCATTTTAGCCCCTCGGGGCAGCTTTCCACAGAAACAAAGAACAGACCTTTGATCCCTGCGAACAGCAGTTGTGGAGCCTGAGGGCAGGCTTACCCAACCCAGCCCCACCCAGACTCACTCTCAGTCCTGTCCCTACTGAGATGGAGAATAAGGACACACCTGGAAGTTCCAGGGCCCCACCCACCATCCAAGGCACAAGAGGGCCTCTCTAGAGGAACAAGAGCAGGCTACAGGACCCAAAAACAGCACTGCAGCTCGCTCCTCCCTGCAAGTGCCACCTACTGACAGGGAGGTCATCCTACACACCCTTTTATGGCATCTACTGATTTATCATAAAGAGTGTGGTCGAATCTCACCCACAAACACCACCTACTGGCTCAGAGACTAAATAGGGCGTGTCATTATCCAAATGAAAATCTAAAGCTAAGAAGGAACAACTGATCCAGATGGGAAGGAGCCAGTGAAAGAACTCTGGAAGTACGAAGACTCAAACGGAAAGCACACACCCAAAGAGGAACAACAGCTCCCCACCAATGGACATTAACCAAACTCAGAACACTAAAATGGCAGAAGAAGAATTTCAAACATGGATTGTAAGAAAACTGAATGATATGAAAGAAAAAGTGAATGACCAACACAAAGAAACCACAAAAAAAAATCCAGGACTTGGAAGAAAAATTCACTAAAGAAATTGAAATATTAAAGAAAAATCAAACCGATCTCCTGGAAATGAAGGGCTTATTTAGGGAACTACAAAACACAGTGGAAAGCCTCAAGAACAGGGTAGATCAAATGGAAGAAAGAATCTCAGAGATTGAAGACAACTCCTTCCAATTAAATAAGTCAGTCACAGAGATCGAGCAGAAAATTAAAACAAAAGAAATAAGCCTACAAGAAATGTGGGATTATGTGAAAAAACTGAACCTGAGGGTGATAGGGGTTTCAGAAGGTGAAGAAGAAAACATTCAAGGGCTGGATAAGCTATTTGAAGAATTAATAGAGAAGAATTTCCCAGGTCTTGCTAAAAATCTAGATATACAGGTACAAGAAGCTCAATGGACCCCAGGGCGATTCAATGCAAATAGGAAGACACCACGTCATGCAGTCATCAGATTAACCAAAACAGCCACTGAAGAGGCCCTTCTAAGAGCTGTATGGTGAAAGAAACAAGTAACATGCAAAGGAAAGCCCATCAGAATAACTCCAGACTTCTCAACTGAAACCCTACAAGCCAGAAGAGACTGGGGCCCCATTCTCACTCTTTTGAAACAGAATAATGCCCAGCCTAGAATCTTGTACCTTGCAAAACTAAGTTTCATATATGAAGGAGAAATAAAGACATTCTCAGATAAGCAAAGACTGAGAGGATTCACCAAGACAAGACCAGCTCTCCAAGAAGTACTCAAAACAGAATTACACAAGGGTCAGCACAATAAACACTCTCAAATGTAAAACCACTGAAAAGTTAAGGATCAAAGGCTAGATTCCACAATGGCTCAAAAGAGAAAATAAAGCAACAAAATGCAACCCAACAGAATGAACAGTAATTTACCTCACTTATCGGTTGTATCAATAAATGTGAATGGCTTGAACTCCCCTCTCAAGAGACATAGGCTGGCCGAATGGATAAAAAAAAAAAACAGGTCAAGCATCTGCTGTCTCCAGGAAATGCATCTAACCTGCAAGGATGCATTTAAACTGAAGGTAAAGGGGTGCAAATCAGTATTTCAAGCAAATGGAAACCAAAAGAAGGCTGGTGTGGCAGTTCCGATCTCAGATAACTTAGTTTTTAAATCAACAAAAATAATGAAAGACAAAGAGGGTCACCATATAATGGTGAAGGGTACAGTTCAACAAGAAGACATAACAATTCTAAATATGTATGCACCCAACTTAGGTGCAACCAGATTCATAAAGCAAACTCTACGTGATCTAAACAAATTGATAGACAGCAACACCATTATAGTCGAAGACTTCAACACCCCACTGGCAGCACAGGACAGATCCTACAAACAGAAAATTAACAAAGAAATAATGGACTTAAACAAAACTCTAGAACAAATGGGCCTGACTGACATTTACAGGACATTCTACACCAAAACTACTGAATATACATTCTTCTCATCAGCTCATGGGACATTCTCTAAGATTGACTATATTCTAGGACACAAAGCATGTCTCAAAAAATTTAAAAAAATAGAAATCATACCATGCATCTTCTCAGATCACAGTGGAATAAAAATAGAAACCAACCCCAATAGAAATTCTCATCACTACACAAAGTCATGGAAATTAAACAACCTTCTGCTGAATGATTCCTTCACAAACCAGGAAGTAAAGAAGGAAATCAAAAGATTCTTTGAACTAAATGACAAAGGTGACACAAGTTATCAAAATCTGTGGAACACAGCCAAAGCATTCCTGAGAGGAAAGTTTATTTCCATAAATGCCTATATCCAAAAGTCAAAAAGATCACAAATAGACAACCTAACAAATAAACACAAAGAACTGGAAAAAGAAGAACAGACCAACCCCAAACCCAGCAGAAGAAGTGAAATTAATAATATCAAATCATAACCAAATGAAATTGACAACAGGGAAACTATATGGAAGATTAATAAAACAAAAAGTTGGTTCTTTGAAAAACTAAACAAAATTGATATGCCTTTGGCTAAACTAATGAAAAACAGAAAATAAAAATCCCTGATAAGCTCCATCAGGAACAAAAAAGGAGAAGTTACAACTGATGCCATGGAAATTCAAGCTATAATTTATGAATATTACAAAAACCTTTATGCACACAAACTGGAAAATGTGGAGCAAACGGACAAATTTTTAGAAACACACAGCCTCCCTAGGCT
>NW_012147953.1:766575-772603 GCF_000956105.1 Propithecus coquereli
AGGGATGGACACACTTGAAACTCGGACTTGGGTGGGGGGGGGGCAAGGGCAACATACGTAACCTAAATATCTGTACCCCCATAATATGCTGAAATAAAAAAAAAAGAATATCTAGAGGTACAAGTATCTTCTCAGCTAAAATCTAGGATATCTAGAATTGAGAGTGTCAAATGACCTTAGCAAAACCTCCTCAACTGCACTGCTACTATCCTGCTATAGATACAGAAAGTAAGGCAGAGAGGAAGAGTAAATATTAATAACTTGCTCAAGGTCATGTAGGAACTATGTGGTGAAACTGGTTTTTAAACTCTGGCAAACAAAACCAGGGTGCAGTTTGTTTACAGTGATAAAGAGGTCCCAGGTTTTTCAGTTATAACTGGTGGCCTTCGACAGCAAGTCATTTGGTCTTGCTAAGCCTGAGATGCATCATCTGCAAAGTGTGGCATGTGGATTAGATTATCCTTACGGTCTCTTCCTGCTGCAACATTCCATGAGAAGTACCTATTACCGTCCTGAAATAAACGAACATTATGTATTTGACATGGGAATTGTGATCCATTTAGGGTCGATTCAATGAAATTAAAAATTTCTTAAATTAGGTTTTTTACCTTCTCAATTAAAAATAAAATTTAGTCATAATGTATAGCATGAAAGGATTCTATCAACATTGCCAATCTCTAAATAAACCAACATATATAGAGGCTTTTCTTGTGTGACTTAAGACAACCATACTTTTTAAAAAGATGAATAATATCAAGTAAAGTAAAATATAAAGCAGTATGAAGGTTGAAGTACCTAAATGGTATGGAAAATGGCCTAAATTCATGAAAAATATATTTCGCATTTAGTGAACTTTTTGTGATGGTGATAATGGAAATGAATCTACCTTGGCTTTCTGATAGTGATTAATTTAGGCTAAAAAATAAGCATGTAGCGACAGAAGGGAAAGATTAACTGCACACTAAGAATAACAAGTGATCGTGGTATTAATAGGTCACAAAATAATGTATACTGAATGTGCATTATGTCTACTTAGTAAACTTCAAGATTTAGTTTTTAAAAATTTATAATTTGGAAATAATTATAGTTTTATCAGAAGTTGCCTTTAACAAATTTTCTCCAATGTTTACATCATATGTAATTTTTACACTATTTTAAAATTAGAAATTTGACAATGTGTGTATGGTTCTATGTCTTAAAAGTTTGTCTTACACCTTAGAAAAATATGCTTTCAATTCTTTATAATTAAAATGCCTTTGCACCTATGCTTTTGGCTGAAATTTTCACTTTGGGCTAAAATTTTAACATGGTAAAGCCTGTTCTTGAATAATGGGCTTACTTCATGCTCCATATTTAGCACTGCTTAAGATATTTTCAGCATTAGCTAAATTATATCCTCATTTGTTCAACAGCCAGAAATTTATTCTATTTTTATAGGTAAAGTTGCTGCAAAAAAAGAAGTATTTTAGAAGTCCATTAAAACATTTAAAAAATATAGTACTTGCGAATGTACCTACTGAAATCAGAACAGCTGTTTCAAATACTAACTGTTTTAAATCTACAATTTTTTTTTCTTCTGGCTGATCTTTAATCTTGTCTGCTTTAGCATTCTTTTGAACACTTTCTGTGGACACCCTGGTCTCATGACAAGTCTATTAAGCTTATTTTATTATTGGTTTTGGTCTCTGGCTCTGACGGAAAAGGCAATGCCTGAGTCACCCTCCACCACACAGAGAGGTTACTGACCCCAGGCTCCACGGTGTGACGTAGAAGGACTATAGGCATACCTTGGAGATACAGCGAGTTCACTTACAGATCACCACAGCAAAGTGAATATCAAAAAGAAGTGAGACACACAAATTTTTTGGTTTTCCAGCACATGTGAAAGTTATGTTTACATTATACTGTAGTCTATTAAGTGTGCAATAGCATTATGTCTAAAAAATATATACCTTAATTAAAAAATGCATTATTGCTAAAAATGCTAACAATCATCTGAGCCTTTGGTGAGTCATAATCTCTTTGCTGGTGGAGGGTCTCGCCTCGATGTTGATGGCTGCTGACTGGCCAGGGTGGTTGTTGGTGAAGGTTGGGGTGACTGTGGAAATTTCTTAAAATAAGACAAAAATGAAGTTTGCCACATCAATTGACTTTTCCTTTAATGAAAGATTTTTCTGTTGCATGTAATGCTGTTTGATAGCATTTTACCCACAGTAGAACTTCTTCTAAAAATTAGAGTCAATCCTTTCACACCCTGCTGCTTTATTAACTAAGTTAATATTAATATAATATTATAGATCCTTTGTTGTCATTTCAAAAATGTTCACAGAACCTTCACCAGTGGACTCCATCTCAAGAAGCCACTTTCTTTGCTTATCCCTAAGAAGCAATTCCTCATCCATTCAAGTTTGATTATGCAATTGCAGCAATTCAGTCACATCTTTAGGCTCCACTTCTAGTTCTCTTGCTATTTCCCCACATGTGCAATTTCTTCCTCCACTGAAGTCTTGAGCCCCTCAAAGTCATCCATGAGGGTTTGAATCAACTTCTTCCAAACTCCTGTTAATGTTGATACTTTGACCTCCTCACAGGAATCACGAATGTTCTCAGTGGCATCCAGAATGGTGAATCCTTTCCAGAAGGTTTTCAATTTACTTTTGCCAGATCTATTAGAGGAATCACTACCTATGGCAGCTATAGCTTTACAAAATGTATTTCTTAAATAAGAAGACTTGAATGTCAAAATTACTTCTTGATCCATGAGCTGCAGAGTGGATGTTGTGTTAGCAGGCATCAAAACAACATTCATCTCCTGTACATCTCCATCAGAGCTCTTGGGTGAGCAGGTGCATTGTCAATTTTCAGTAATATTTTGAAAAGAATCTTTTTTTCTTAGCAGTGTCTCAACAGTGGGCTTAAAATATTCAGCAAATCATGCTGCAAATAGATGTGCTGTCATCCAGGCTTTGTTGTTCCATTTATAGAGCACAGGCAGAGTTGTATCATCCTAGGCCCTGGAATTTTTGGAATGGTAAATGAGCATTAGCTTTAACTTAAAGTCACTCATGGCATTAGCCTCTAATGAAAGAGTCAGCCTGTTACTTGAAGCTTTGAAGCCAGGCATCTACTTCTTGCTAGCTATGTCTAAGGCACAGATGGCACCTTCTTCCAATAGAAGGCTTTTTCATCTACCTTGAAAATCTGTTGCTTAATGTAGCCACTTTCATCAATATTAGCCAGATTTTCTGGACAACTTACTGGAGCTTCTGTGTCAACACTTGCTGCTTTACCTTACACATTTACTTTATGAAGATGATGTTTCTCTTTTCCTTAAACCTCATGAACCAAACTCTGCTAGTTTCAAAAGTTTCTTCTGCAGCTGCCTCACTTGTTTCAGCCTTCATAGAACTGAAGAGAGTTAGGGCCTGGCTCTGGATTAGGGAAATGTTGTGTCTGGTTTTCTCTTCTATCCAGACCACTCAAACTTTTTTCAAATCAGCAGTAAGGATGTTTTGCTTTCTTATCATTCATGTATTCACTGGAGTAGCACCTTTAATTTTGTTCAAGAACTTTTCCTTTGCATTCACAACTTGGCCAGCTGTTTGGCATCAGAGGCCTAGCTTTTGGCCTAGCTTAGCTTTTGACATGCCTATCTCACTAAGCTTAATGATTTCTAGCTTTTGATTTAAAGTAAGAAATGTGTGACTCCTCTTTTCATTTCAACACTTAGAGGCTATTGCAGGGTTATTATTTGGCCTCATTTCAACATTGTTGTGCCTCAGGGAATAGAGGGGCCTGAGGAGAGGGAGAGAGATGAGGAAAGGTGGAGCAGTGAGAGCACACACAGCATTTATCAATTAAGTTCACAGTCTTACATGGGCATGGTTTGTGGTGCCCCAAAACAATTACAATAGTAACGTCAAAGATCACTGATCCCAGATCACCACAGTAGATAGAATAATAATACTTAATAGTACAATTTGAAATATTGTGAGAATTAGCAAAATGTGACAAGAGTGAGCACATGTTGTTGGAAAAATGGCACGAATAGACTTGATAGACTCAGGGTTACCGCAAACCTTCAATTTGTAAAAAAAATGTAGTGCCTGTGAAGCAATAAGCTGAAGTGCAATAAAACGCGGTATGCCGGTGTGTTGTATTATAGAAAGGGCTCAGACTGCAGCTTTAACGCCACCATTAGCACCAGTTCATATTGTGCTACTTAGACTTTGCTGAATCTTTGTTTCCTTATCTCTAATAATGTAAGTTACAAATTCAAGGACTTCCAACATATTTTCTATTTTCAATTCAATAATTTCATGATTTTCCAATTCCAGGCATGCAAATGCCATCCGGTAGCCAGTGTTCCGTAGTGTAGGATGTTATCAGCAGGAACATAGCTCCATTTCTTTGAAAGGATGCAACTGAATGCTCAAGGCATCAATGCTGACCTGGGTGATGGACAAGAGAATCTTTTCAGCTATGACCATCTGGCTTAGCCATGTCCTCGACCTTTGCACGCTCCAGGCTAGGCAGCCTTTGCCAGGCTGTGAGCTATGCCAGGACACGAACAGTAACAAATTGAAATTCCGCTGCTCAGCTGCCAAAAATCTAAGATAAAGGATGACGTGAGGCACAACGGAAAATGAGATTTGGTGTCAGACTTTGGTTTAAATCCTAACTCACTTCTTATCTTATTACCTTGTGTTTATAGATTGATAGGTGGATCAGAACCGAAGAATGACCAGGTGGTAAACTCTGCACAGAATTCTGAGAACAAGTACAGAGACGGTTTTCTCTCTGTCTCATTTTGAACTGTCTTCTGGATAGAGGTGTTCACGGCCCAGAGGTGTGATTTCCAGCCAGAGAGATCAGAGGCCTGAGAGTGAACCCTGCCCTTAAAAAGTGAAATGAAGTGAGGGTAGGATGATCTCAGAACAGGTGAGTACAAGCAATGAGCACAAATGAACATCAGAATCACAGAACCTCGGATTTGGAAAAAGACTGTGATGTGGTCCTCAATATTCTAAAATATCCTGATCAGTGGTTGTCTACTCTCTAATTCAGTATGCCCAGTGGTGAGTAAGTCATCGTCTCCCAGAACAAACTTCTTAATTTTCTGCCTTCCTAATGCCTTGTTTTCTATGGACTGTCCTTATTATTATTATTATTATTATTTTTACATTTTTCTTGTGCAGTGGTTTGAGTGGGAAGTAAAAAAGAGAGAATGGAAGAAAAAACAATAGCAGCTCTTGCTGAAACATGGCCTAATGGTTTGACATTATCACAGTCTCAACGGTTTTATTTTCAGGAATAATTTAACCCCAGAAGCCATGAATTGCCATGGATAAGCAATTTGTTGTGAACATTTCCTTTGTCCTTAATTTGAATTTTATCACTTTAGAAATAACTATTCTATATTCCTCAAAATTTCACATGATTGTGACCAAATTCTGGAAAAATGCTAGAACAAGTGGTTTCTTTTTTGTGTCTACTTCAAATACATAGTTTGATGTTTTCCCCAAGCTCTTGCTTAAAGTGTGAAATTGTTCTCACAGCTCTGGCAATGCTTCTTAAATTTCTTATTAAAAACAAAGTGCAGAAATATACTGTGTGGGAAAACTAACTTTAATAAAAACAGCTGATCTTAGATAGAACCAGACAGTGTCTGTGTATTTACAGCCTTTCAGCATAGTTAACAGTAATCATCTTCCTTTTTCCTTAAACTGGAGTGTTCTTTAGGATCACTCTCTCTTGCCTTAAATACGTAGGGCTTATATTGGAGGACAATCAGAACTATTAAAAATGCAGTGACTGTATTCCATAAAAATAATTTGTGTTGTCTGCTATTATATGTGTGTGTGTGTTTTTTATATATATATTTTTAGGATCATCTCTTTATTCACTCCAAATTCCTTTCTTTTTATCATGATGTGTGCTTGGTCATGAATGATAACATTGAATTTCTTTTTGTTTGCTGACAAAATGCCAGCTAAGTACTATGCAGTGTTCCAAAGAAAACATATAC
>NW_012147953.1:772653-775708 GCF_000956105.1 Propithecus coquereli
TGCACACATATCCCCTTCTCCCCCCTCCTACCTGCTTGATTTCTGTTGAATTTTACTACTATATGTGCACATGAGTGTTGATCAATTAGTTTCAATTTAATATTAAGTACATGTGGTGTTTGTTTTTCCATTCTTGCCATACATCACTTGGAAGGATGGTCTCCAGTTCCATCCAGATTGTTACAAAAGGTACTGGTTCACCATTTTTTTAAAATAGCTAAGTAGTACTCCATGGTATACATATACTACATTTTATTAATCCACTCATGTATTGATGGGCACTTTGGTTGTTTCCACATCTTTGCGATTGTGAATTGTGCTGCTGTAAACATTGGAGTGCAAGTGTCTTTTTTATAGAATGTCTTTTTTTTTTTTCCTTGTGTAAATACCCAATCGTGGGATTGCTGGATCAAATGGTAGTTCTACTTTTAGTTCTTTGAGGTGGCTCCATACTGCTTTCCATAGAGGTTGTACTAGTCGGCAGTCCCACCAGCAGTGTACAAGTGTTCCCATCTCTCTGCATCCATGCCAGCATCTATTCTTTTGGGACTTTTTGATAAAAGCCATTCTTACTGGAGTTAAGTGGTATCTTATTGTGGTTTTGATTTTCATTTCCCTGATGATTAGAGACGTTGAGCATTTTTTCATATGCTTATTGGCCATTAGTCTATCTTCCTTTGAAAAGCTTCTGTGCATGTCTTTTGCCCACTTTTTAATGGGGTTGTTTGATGCATTCTTGCTGATTTGCTTGAGTTCTTTGTAGATTCTGGCTATTATCCCTTTATTGGATGAATAGCATGCAAATATTTTCTCCCACTCTGTAGGTTGTCTATCTGCTCTATTAATCGTTTCCTTGCCTGTGTGGAAGCCTTTTAATTTAATCAGGTCCCATTTATTTATTTTAATATCTAATACAGTCACTAGGAACTTGTTTCCACTATTCAACTATCCAGTCTTTATACCCAAGAAAGAACAAACATTATTAATTTCTCCATATATACAATTATGAAAGAAGGTTATAATAAGATTGAAGGGTCTAACTCTTAAGGAATCATCCATCTAGGAAGTTAAACATATTTCAAGAGGAATATTTATATGTATTAGCCTAAACAGTGCAGATTACTCACAAAATCGTATAAAAAGACAGCCTACTAGTTGAATATGACTATTTTTTCCTAATAAAAATTACTCATTTTAAAATATGAAAACAGGGCAGTGCAGAATTTGAAAGGGCAGGCTCTGGAGTCAGTCTTAAGTATGGATTTTGTCTTCACCATTACTGCCTCCGCAACAATGAGCAAGTTATTTGTATTTAAACCTAAGCATATTATTATAAGCTTAAAGATAAGGTTTACGAGAATTTTAACCTCATTAAATTCTTGTGAGGAATACATGAGATAATACACACAACATATCTCCTATAGTATCTAACATATAGTAGAAACAAATATTGAGCACTATTACATTATTGCTTAATCCTTCAGTCTAGAACTATTAATATATTAATATATTATGTCTGCTATATTTCAGACCTGGTACAAGTACTGGGGATATGAGAGTTTGAAGTTTCTGTCTTTATTGGTTCTCAAAATCTAGCAGAGAGGAGAGAAACTTCAATAAATTTCAACATAATGTGAAAAGCATGATGACAGAGGGACGTGTACACAGTCTGGGGGAATCAAGGGAGACACTGCAGATAAGACAACGTTGAGATTTCAGATGACTGTACCATTGAAAGTCCTCCCACTGATGCAGAATTTTAGAAACATGTCTGATCCTTTTTTAAATTATACCAGACTCCTTATGGATAATATTTCTGGGAATAAATCACGTGCTTCTAAAATCTACTATGATTTTTTCAGGCTGATAAGGATGCTATCTAGGCATTATTCCAGTGATTATCATTCAAAGCATTTTCAGCAGTGTCAAGAATTTCTGTGGGGTCTCTTGGAACCCTTAGCTGATGGGAGGGAATATGTCATCTCATACGATGTAGAGGATTAAGCGTGGCCTCTGGAACCAGGATATGGGATTCAATTCTGACTATTCTGCAAGCACCAGTTTTCTGTGTGAAAAATACTCAGCTTCTCTACTCTTCGATTTCTCCCCCTATAAAATAAGGACCAGAATAGGGCTTGTTTTGTGAAATTTTGTGAGGATTATAAAAATTACACATGGGGCCTTTTTAGATGTTAAATGATAAATGCATGTTAGCTATTATCATGCTTGATTGAAGAGCTAAAAACTATCCTCATTGCAGGAAGGTCATCATTTTTTATTTGGTTTGGTAGGACCATGACCCACTAATCAGAATAAAAAGAGTATATCTCTTGGTGAAAAGGAACAATCTAGAAGTGCAGGAAAGAACACCTCTATTTGTTATACAGTTCTTTTTTATTTCCCTGGATGTGAAGGGTGAAGGATTCTGTAAGTGTCAAATAAGATAAGAGGATGGTTTCCATTTACATTATTTTGATAGCTCTATTTTCTGTGTGCTCGTTCATAACATTCTTATTTAATGTGTAAATATGTTTTAGCCCTGACATAGTGTGTTCCTGGTTTTATGACCCAAACCTGTTGCCATGCTGCCCATAGTTTTATATTTTATGTATTAATAAGAATCCATCGCCTTATCCTTTTATTAGACTTTTCTTGTGAAAAGATTCATGTGGGAATCAGCCAGAGCCACATAACAAGCTCCTGTCCTAATTACCCAAAACAACAAAGAAAGGAAGGAGCAGGGTCTTGCAAAGAAAGACGTGTCATCCACAGAAATATTAATAACAGACTCTGAACACAGGAAGTGGTGGGAGTGTAATTCATACGAAAACAAACACACTGATTGATTAAAATCTCACTCACCATGCCTTGCTGCTGGCACTTCACTGGTAGTTTCACTAGAAGGAAAGCTGTGCTGTTATTCTCTGATTTCTCGAGATTACTATGTGCAATGTTTTTTTTTTTTATTTTTTATTTTTTTTTTTATTTCAGCATATTATGGGGGTACAGATGTTTAGGTTACGTATGTTGCCCTTGCCCCCCCCCCCACCTAAGT
>NW_012147953.1:776757-834464 GCF_000956105.1 Propithecus coquereli
GCCTTATAATAAAGTTTGAAGTCTGGTAAGTTGATACCTCCCATTTTGTTTTTATTGCCTAGAATTGTTTTTGCTATGTGGGGTCTTCTCTGGTTTGCAATGTTTTATTATAACTGAAAAAGCAGCTCCAGAATCACCAACCACCCCCCCAACAAAGAAAAAACCTATATTTGATGGTTTTTAATAATTATACATATATTTACGATTTCAGCAGTAAACCAAACTTATATCATTTATCCTTTTTAATTGCTAACTCCAAATTCTTACCATATTCAAATTTGATAGTAATAAACATTTCACAAGAGGTTTGCTGCTTAAGCAGGCTTTCTAAA
Organism: Propithecus coquereli; assembly: GCF_000956105.1. Lineage (NCBI taxonomy): Eukaryota > Metazoa > Chordata > Mammalia > Primates > Indriidae > Propithecus > Propithecus coquereli. The sequence continues at coordinate 777,090 of NW_012147953.1, forward strand.
GCCTCTTCAATATTGTGAAATATAACACATACAAAAAAGTATAAAGCATGATTGAAGAACATAAAGAATAATTATAAAGAGAACACTAGTATAAGAAATAAAATATTGCTACACTCCTAGAAGTCCTCTAAACCACTGTGTTCTCTTCCAGATCCCACTCCTTCCTTTCCCAATTGGAGTAATGGATGGCTTGACTTCACAATAACCACTTTCTCTATAGTTTCCCAACTGTATACACATCCCTAAAAATATAGTTTAGTTTTGCATTTTTTTGAAATTCATATGAGGGGAATCATATGAAATGTCTCATTAGTTGTTCTGGTTTCGTTTATTGAATATCATCTGTGGAAGATTTTGTAATAGAGCCAGAGTTTATTCCATTTTATTGCTATAAAATATTCTAATCTATGAATATACTTAATTATTTATCCATTCTGCTGTCTTTGGACATCTGGATTGTTTCCAGTGGGTTAATTAGGAGCAATGATGCTGTAGACATTCTTTTACATATAATGTATTCTGGCCCACATAGGCAAGACATTGTATAATTTGTATTGTTAGGGTTGAAATAATAGGATAATACGATATGCGTATCTTCAATTTTACTAGCTAATTCCAAACTGTTTTCGAAAGTGTTTGTACCAATTTACACTTCTACTAGCAGTGTATACAGTTCACACTATTCCTGTTTTGCTCAATCTTATGGGTCTGTAACAGTATTTTATTACAGTTTAATTTATTTTTCCTGAACATTACTAATGTTAAACACCTCTTATATGTTCAGCAAAAATTTGTCTTTTCTTTTTTTGTGAAGTCTGTGCTCAAATATTTTGCTTATTTTTTTAAACTGGGTTTTCTTTTTTCTCATTAGTATTTGTTCTAAAATCTGCATATTAGTACTTTATTATCTACTTTAAAAACTTTTTTTTTCAATTCTGTTACTTGTACTTTATTAATGGTGTCTTTTGATGAATGAGAATCTTTATTTTAATGTAGTCAAATTTACTAATTTTTTTCTTAAATGTGCTTTTTTATGTATCATTTAAGAATTATTTTCCTAAACTCAAGGTCATGAAGATAGTCTCTTACTGTATCTCCTAAAAACATTATAATTTTATCTTTTACATTTAAATCTATAACCCACCTGGAGCTGTTGTTTTTGTATGAACTTAGGTAAAGGTACAATCTCTTTCTTTTTCTTTTTTTAAATCCAGGCACCACTTTTTCATACAAATAGCTATGTTGAAAAGACCCACTCCTCACTCATTTTTCTGTAGAGTAACCTCTGTCAATGGTAATATTAACAGTGACAATAATGATAGCAAATTTGGTGCTCATTTTATATCCTCATTTGTTAAAATCTTTTATTGAAGTAAAATATACATATATAAATTACCCTGTTTACCATTTTTAAGTGTGCAAATCAGTGGTAATAAATACCTTTATATTCTTTTTTTCTCCTTCCTCTCTCTGCCCTCTCCCCTTCCTCAGCCTCTGGTAACTACCGATCTAGTCTCTATTTTCATGAGGTCCATATTTTTTAGCTCCTGCATGTGAGTAACAACATGTGATATTTTCTTTCTGTGCCTGGCTTATTACACTTAACATAAGGGCCTCCAGTTACATCCGTGCTGCTGAAAATGACCGGATTTCATTCTTTTTTTAGCTCAATAATGTTCCATTGTGTATGTATATCACATTTTCATTATCCATTCATCTGTTGATGGGCTATATCCTCATTTTACATACTGAAATATACTCATTTAATAAAAACGTAGATCTCTGTTTCTGGGTTCTCTCTTTCATTCCTTTGGTGCATTTGTCTATGTGTTTATTTATTTCTGTACCAATATTGTCTTAATTATTATAACTTTATAGTGCTTAAGATGTTTTAAGTGATTATAATATTAAAACGTATTGAAATTATTACAGGACAGTAAGAACCTAGACATCTCTTGGTCAAATTTCATAATTATTACTGGTCACTTGATGATCAGAATCATTATGTAATCTTTAAGATGTTTAAATGTAGTTAAACCAAGAAGTTATTTTAAAAAGATGATGAGTAATTCTTGATGATCTAAGTCTAGTTTGAGAAGATAACTTATAATAAAAAAGCAGATGGGGAAGCAGTGGGGGCACATCAGAATAAATTGTGGAAGCTTTCAAAATTCACATTTGTTTGGTTAGTCCCAAGGAAGTCCAGGGTATAGGCTAGATGAGTATTTTGAGAAAGCTCCATATATGATTCTGATCGATAGACATGTTGATAATTACACCAAGAGTCTAAAAAGTTGATTTTAAGTACCAGATCCACCACTCATTGGCTTATGACTTGGAATATGTTACAGAAACTTTCAGTTCCTCAACTGTAAAATGGGGACAGATGACACCTACCTAAAAGGATTTTTAAAGACTGGCAGGCATCGATAAATCTTACTTCTCATCCTCTTTTAATCTTGGTTTCCTGATCTGTAAAATGGAGCTAATAGTTGTCTAGTACAAAGAGTTGTCAAAAGTATCTAAATAAAGCAAACAATATGGAAGTCGTTTTTGAACTGCAAAACTTTATTTATACATAAAGTATTTTTATCTAAAGACCTATGAGGTAAAGGAGGAGCTAGGGAACAAGTGATTTAACTTAGTACAGGGGATGACTGTGAACTTAAGGGATCTAGAGTCAGTTTCTAAGTGACACTGAAAATGGTCTCTATGCTCCTTCTGAAGCACCATCCTCTTGTTTGTGTGGTTATTTGTCAGGCAACACAAATGGCAGTGGCAGAGGTGGGAAATGATATTTCTTTACCCCTAATATCAAGTCAACGATGCCATGGGTCTCCCTAGTGCAACTCACTAGTCTCGGCCTGCTTAATCTTCAGCTGGTATGCCTGGATATTATTTGGAAGCCAAAGTGACTTGGACAGCAATTTGGAATGGAATAGCCTTGTTTTTTTGTTGTTGTTGTTTCTTTTTATAATTTTTTTTTTTATTTTAGCGTATTACCGGAGTACAAATGTTTAGGTTATGTATATTGCTCTTGCCCCACCTGAGTCAGAGCTTCAAGCGTGTCCATCCCCCAGACAGTGCTCATCGCACCCATTAGGTGTGTATATACCCATCCTTTCCTCTCCCCTCCCATCTGCCTGACACCCAATGAATGTTATTATATGCACTTAAGTGTTGATCAGTTAATACCAATTTGATGGTTAGGAATAACCTTGTTGAGCAAAGTTAGGTGCAAGTCAAGATAGTTAAAAATAATAATTAACTGTAAACTCACACAGATCTCCAAGAAAGCCCCTTCATCCTAACTAATAAACTAGCTTCTGTGCCCAAAGCTGATGGTTTGGATACAAAATTTTGCTTGAAGCAAATGAAAGTGTAATTGGGTATCACCTACACCTATCACCTGTGAATTTCTAACTCACACAATAGACATCCATAATAAAAATATCTTCTTCAATCAACCTAAATATATTTAACAAATTGCAGAGTCCCCAGCACTGTCCTGAGTATTGTTCATGTACCAACAGCTGTGTTCAAGGAAGAGACATTCCATAACTGATGGACTTGGTATCAACAAGCTAAAAAGAAGCATGATTTTCAGATATGTTAATTATTTTTCTAGCACTATAAATATTAGCCAACATTTTGTTAACACTTATCTTTGATTAATGTTAGCTCCTTTCTTAGCTAAAATGTTTCTAGTTCTTAGTGTTTAAAAATAACTTTTGAGTGGAATGCATAAATTATGTATAACATAGGCAAAGAAAAAACAAGCAAAAAATTGTAATTATTTTGTTGCATATGGTATGGACAGATTAAGATTCTCTGTAATTCTTCCTGTCATGTAATAGTAGTAACTCTAACTCACTTTTGAGGTTTAGTACAAGTGTCTTCTAGAACTTTCTTTCAGTTCTACCTAAGCTAAGTACCTCCAAGAACAATGTGAATGTACATTTAGGGTTACATTCCCCATATGCTACATGTGAAATAATATATTTCTGTATCTGTCTCCCCATTGAACTTAATGTCTGTTAAAAGTAAGGACAGTCTCATTTCACTGCTAGCATCTTCCACAGAATGTGGCACCAGCTGGATTACTCATTAGAAGTCAGTTGATTGAAACTCAACTGATACTACTTTTTGGTGTAATCCATTCTTCCACTACTCAGATAAACTCAGAGCGGGATGAGCATACTCTTCTGAATACAGATGGCATATTAATTTTTAACTTCATAGTCTGCTGTTTCTCCCTTATTGACCTTCCAGTCAAGAATACTGTGTTAAACTGTTCGGAAACCCAACAAAGCTTGGCTGGAAAGGGAACATTATGTCCAAACTGCAGGAAGCATGAAAAAGAAATAAAAGAATTTCTTTAGAGGTATAAAGTCAGAAGTGTTAAGATGACTTAGAAACCAGGAACAATTGAAATATTTTCAAAGCACTGAATTTTTGATTTACTCAAAAGGAAAATATCTGAATAAGACTCTTTACTGTATACTAGCTTCTAACACATCAGCTTACTTTATTTTTATCTTGTATTTGGGTGACTTATTTGAAGACACTCTAGTAATGGTGGGATATTTAGAGCATTATCATGGTTATTTAATTCTAAATTATATTTTTCTCTCAGGATGTGATTTTTAAAGTTTTAATACATTGTTTAATTATATTCACATTCATTTTCCCTAATGAAATACATTTAATGGGTAAAAATATTTCCTTGAAAAACTTGTACCTTTTTTTCAAAATTATTTTGTGTTCTTATTTAGCACTAAAAATAGGCTAACCGCAGTATCTTGAGACTGATTTTTTTTAAATAGACTGCTTGTATGGATGTGCTCAAGCTGAAAGCCCTGTGTGCAATTTTTAAAACTTCCATTTGGCTGTTAGTGGGAAGTGTAATATTTCAGTATTTAAGAAGACATGCTTTGGAGTCAACCTAGATGTGGGATTAAATTCAACTTCTTCAAACTACTGGGACTTTGCGGGTTGCTATGTAATCTCTTTGAGCTGCAGCTTCCTCATCTGTAAAATAATAACACTATGTACATTATGGCTTGTTGTGAGGTGTTAAGTGCTCAACTGGTAGCTATTAGAATACTCTCTATGAATTAGTTTTTATTACTGTTCACTTGATGACAAGGGATTTCTTTATCTATAGGATTTCTTTGTCCACTTCCTAATTGGATATTTTCCAATTTCAAACCTTTTATAGGAAAGACAGATCACTGTCTTACTTTTAATATTTACTAACTGCCAATTATTTCTATTTCATTTAACCTCACCATAATCTTCTGGCCTTCTATGCTTGTTCAGTCCTCATTGAATGTGAATTTCACCTTGCATATAGAGTTTGTTAGTTGGCCAATTTGCTTTCTTCTCCTCTACTTCATCCATACCAATATACCTTTCTGAACATCTTCTTCTGTTTCCAATTGCAAAATATCCTTTATAAGGTCATTTAATGTTGAAAATTAGGTGCATTCTCCTCGGCAGCTCCTCCATGCTGGCTGCTCCCGCCAGCCTACCTCAGTTTTACATGTGTTCCAGCCAGACTTGCTTCCCATTGGTCACATTTTCAGTTTCTGTTTCTTTCCCCAATCTGTCCTTATGTACAGCACAGGTTCTCTTTTACTTTGCTGTATCACATCTCTCCTTATTTTTCAGGATCCTTATAGTATTTGTTGTAGGTAGAACATTTTATCTGCAAACAGTTCCTGGACCAGGTTTTCCCTTTCTACTAACTCATTCCTGGATTTACTTAAATAGAATCACAAAATTTCAGGGCTGATTATCTATCTTAGATATTATTTCATCTGATTTTCTTATTTTGCAAATGAGGTTGCTGAGGTCTAGAACCATTTGTGTATCACAAACGTTGCCTATCCTTTCTTTCCAATTGCAATCATTCCTTGAAGGAGATAATTACATTTTATGCACCACCCCATGTGTATACAAAATCTAAATATGCTTTGGTGCTGAGAAAATAATTAACACTATTAAAAATTTTGATATAATTTTAGAGGCTAAATATCAAAACACTTAGGTGATTCTTCTTGTCAGTGTTTAAGACCAGTGGCAGAGGGTGGCCTGGAACTTTTGCCTCTGCCATATTTCTATGTTTGTCCTCTGCCATCTGTTAGGCCTTTGGGTAAACTCAATGTCTAAAACTGACAGTGTGTGTTCTATATAGCAAAGAGATCATGGACTTTGAGGCTGGACAGATCTGGTTTGAAATCTATCATTTTACTAGCTCATAGCCGTGGAGAACTCACTTAACCTCTCTAGGCTTTAACAAGGACGATAATACCAACCTGAAGTGAGAATTAGATACAAATTATAAGCACTTACCACATATGTGCTCTATAATTATCATCTTTTATTATTAAAGTTTATTGGATATAACTGGGATAAATACATGCATAGGGTGGATGCACAAAGTCTCCTAAATTGTCTTCCAAAGAAAAATAAGTAATAAAATGAAAGTAATAGAACTAGAGGAAGTGTTTGATATTGATGCCCACTTATTATATTAATTTTTTAAAGATCCATAAAATATTAAAGCTCAAAATAAAAAAATAAAGGAGGTGGTGGTGGGGAGAACAAAGATGATGTTATGCCAAAACAATAATGAAGTTCAGTTTTTAAAAAGTCACACCTTACCTTTTCTTTTCTTTTCTTTTCTTTTCTTTTCTTTTCTTTTCTTTTCTTTTCTTCTTTCTTTCTTTCTTTCTTTCTTTCTTTCTTTCATTCTTTCTTTCTTTCTTTCTTTCATTCTTTCTTTCATTCTTTCTTTCTTTTTCTTTCTCTTTCTTTCTTTCTTTCATAATTTGGCAAAAGCAGAATATTTTGCTTGATCACCTTTACTCACTTTCCCACCAGTGGTTTTGTTTATGTGGAACACAGACAACAATAGGCAAACTGCCATTTAATGTGTGCCATTTAATGGCTCACTGATGTAGAGGTATAGAAGAAAAATCTATGAAATTTACAGTCACACAGATATATGTTTGAATCTTTTTTATTTCAATAAATTTAGTGTGTACAAGTAGTTTTTTGATACATTGGATGAATTGTATAGTGGTGAAGTTGGGGCTTTCAGTGTACTCACCACCTGAATAGTGTACATTGTACTTGATAGGTTCTGAGACTCACCCCCTTCCCTCTCTCCTCTCTTCTGACTACGCAAGTCTACTATACCCCTCTGTATGACCATATATACCCATCGCTTAGCTCCCACTTATAAGTGAGTACATGCGGAGTTTGTTTTTCTGTTCCTGAGATACTTCACTTAAAATAATGGCTTCCAGTTCCATCCAAGTTTCTGTGAAAGACATTATTTCATTCTTTTTTATGATTGAGTAACTATGTTTGAATTTTATCACCTTTTATTTGAAATATCATGAGATAATGTAGAAATAAAAGCATCTGGTAAAAGACCTTGAGTCAAATACATATTTTATGGCAATGTTTCCAAGAGATGATTTTAATCAACAAATGTTTCTCTTCTATCTCCCTTAGGAGTGTAAGATGCAAATACAAAGTCTAACATGGATACGAGTCTGTAGATCTGTGACATTATCTCTAGGGGATATTCAGTGCATATCCAGTGAATGCATATAAGGCGTTAATATAGCAGCTTTCAACTTGGAAGAAGTTGAAGCATTGCACAGAATTTTTCATTAATGGCAAACAGTAATTATCTGAATAATTTTGTTCTGACAAAGTTTAGGAGTGTTTAGAAAATGGGGGAGGAAATCTGGTAGACTAATAGTGGCACAAGCCTTAGAGTCAGACACTCACAATTAAATTACTGCTTTGCCTTTTATGGACTCAGTAAATTTGGAATGCTATTTAACATGTCCGGGCCTCAGTTTCCTTATCTGAAAATGAGGGTAAGAGAGGCAACTTTGCAGATTTTTTTTGAGGGTCAAATGAGATATATGAAATTCCTGCACATAGTAGGTGTTAAAGTGTTAGCTCCCTTCTGATCTTCTGTACATTTCTCTCCCCTGTAGAAATCACTGTGAAAATGAAGTACAAAATTTTGACAGTAATTCAAATGTCTCTTATGTCAGTTTTTCTCCTAGGAACATACATTTTAAAGTTAAATTATGAAAAGCAACCCACAGAATGAGACAAAATATATTTAATAAAAGACTAGTATCCAGAATATATAAAGAATTCTTACAACTCTAAAATAAAAAGATAAATAACCCAATTTAAAAATGGGCAAAGGATTTCAATAGACATTTCTCCAAAGAAGATGTGTGAATGTCCATTAAACACATGAAACTATGCTCAATGACATTAGTCATTAGGGAGATGCAAATCAAAATCACAATGAGGTGCCACTTCACACCCAATAGGATGTGCATAATCAAAATGACAGACAATAGTGGAGAAATTGGAACCCTCATACATTGCTGGGAGGGAAGTAAAATGTGCAGCTGCTTTGGAAAACAGTTTGGCAGTTCCTCAAAAAGCTAAACATAGAGTTAGCGACAACCTGGCAATTTCACTTCTAGGTGTATATCCAAGAGAAAGGAAAACATGTCCACAAAAAAAACTTATACATGAATGTTCATAGCAGCATTATTCATAATAGCTGAAAAAGTGGAAACAACCAAATTGTCCATCAACATATGAATGGATAAACAAAATATGGTGTATCTATACATAGGAATATATTTGCAATAAAAAAGAAATGAAATATTGATGCACATTACAACATGGATGAATCTTGTGAATATTATGCTAAGTGAAATGAGGCAAGTCACAAAAGATCACATATTGAATTATTATGTTTATGGAAATGTCCAGAATAGGCAAATTCATAGAGACATAAAATGAACTAGTAGTAGTTGCCAGAGGGTGGAAGAGAACGGAATGAGAAGTGACTGCCAATGGATATGGGGTTTCTTTTTTTCTTTTTCATTTTGTAAATAGACTATTTTTTAGAGCAGGTTTAGGTTCTCAGAAAAATGAAGTACAAGGTACAAAGATTTCCCATATACCCCTTGCCATTCCCATATGCACAACTTACCCACTATCAAAATCCCCCACCAGAGTGACACATTTGTTACATTTGATGAATCTACACTGACAAATTATTAGCTCCTGAAGTTCATAGTTTACATCAGGGTTCACACTTAGCGTTGTATATTCGACAGGTTTGGACAAATACATAATGACATGTATTACACTGCTCTAAAAATACTCTGTACTCTGCGTATTCATTTCTCATCTTCCTTACCACTGGAAAACACTGAATTTTTTCCTGTCTCCATAGTTTTGCTTTTTCCAGAATGTCATATAGTTGGAATCATACAGTATGTAGCCTTTTCAGACTGGCTTCTTTCACTTAGCTGCACACATTTCCATTTTCTCCAAGTCTTCTCACAGTTTGATAGTTCATTTCTTTTAGCACTAAATGGTATTCCGTTGCCTGGATGTACTATTGTTTATCCATTCACCTTCTGAAGGACTTCAGGTTGCTTCTAAGTTTTGACAAGTATGAGTAAAGCTGCTATAAACATCTATGTAGACATAAGTTTTGTGTAGACATAAGTTTTTAACTCATTTGAGTAAATATCAAGGAGTGTGATCGTTAGATCATATGGTAAGAGTATGTTTAATATTGTAAGAACTTCCAAACTATCTTTCAATGTGACTTTACATTTTTGAATTCCCACCAGCAATGAATGAGACTTCCTATCATTCCCCATCCTTGCCAGCATTTGGTGATGTTAGTCTTTTGGATTTTGGCTATTCTAATGGTATGTGGCGGTATCATTTTGTTGTTTTAATTTGCAGTTCCCTAACGACATATGATGTTGCACAATTTTTCATATGCTATTTGACATCTGTATAACTTCTTTGGTGAGGTGTCTGTACAGGTCTTTTTCCATTTTTTGAAATTGAGTTGTTCTTTTTCTTATTGTTGAGTTTTAAAAATTCTTTGTATGTTTTTGATAACAGTCCCTTATTAATTATGCCTTTTAAAACTATTTTCTCCAGGTCTGTGGCTTGTCTGCTCATTCTCTTGACTATGTCTTTCACAGAGCAGAAGTTTTTAATTTTACTGAAGTCCAGGTTATCAATTAATTCTTTCATGGACCATTCTTTGGGTATTTTATTTGAAAATTCATCACCACACCCAAGGTCACTTAGATTTTCTCCTGTTTTATCTTCTAGCATTTTCATAGTTTTATGTTTTACATTTAGGTCTATAATTCATTTTGAGTTAATTTTTGTGAACAGTGTAGGATGTGTGTCTAGAATCATTTTGTTGCTTGTGGATGTCCAGTTGTTTAAGCACCATTTGATGAATAGACTCTTTGTTCCATTTTGTTGCCTTGGTTCGCTCATCAAAGAGCAGTTGACTATATTTATGTAGGTGTATATCTGGACAGTATTCTGTTCCATTGATCTGTTTGTGTATTCTTTAACCAATAACACGTTGTCTTGATTGCTATAGCTTTATAGAAGTCTTGAAGTAGTGTAGTGTTAGTGCTCTGTCTTTATTCTTTTCCTTTAATTTCGTGGTTTTTATTCTGGGTCTTTTTCCTTTTCGTATAAACTTTAGAATCAGTTTGTCAATATACAGAAAATCATTTTCTGTGATTTTTATTGAACTTGCACTGAATCTATAGATCAAGTTGGGAAGAACTGACATCTTCACAATATTGAGTCTGCCTATCCATGAACAGGGAATATCTCTCCATTTATTTAATTCTTCTTCAATAACTGTTATCAGAGTTCTAGTTCTCTTCATATAGATCATTTTTAGAAACTTTATTTATTTTTATTTCAGCAGATTTAGGGAGTACAAGTGTTTTTTGTCACATGGATGAATTATATAATGCTGAAGTCAGGGCTTTCAGTGTATTCATCACCAGAAAAGTGTACACTGTAATACAATACAATGTAATATAATTGTACATTGTAATACAATAGTTATTGTAATACAATAGGATAGGGAATTTTTTTATCCCTCACCCTTTTCCCTCCCTCTCTCTCTCCTTTTTAGTTTCCAATATCTATCACAACACTTTGTGACCATATATACTTGTGGTCCCCAACCCTGGGTTGCAGACCAGTACTGGTCCACGGCCTGTTAGGAATCAGGCCGCACAGCAGGAGGTGAGCAAGCAAGCAAAGGTTCATCTGTATTTCCAACTGCTCCTCATGGCTCACATCACCGCATAAGCTCCGCCTCCTGTCAGATCAGCGGGGGCAATAGATTTATATAGGAGCGCAAGCCCTACTGTAAACTGCGCATGGGAGTGATCTGGGTTGCGTTCTCCTTAAGAGAATCTAATGCCTGGTGATCTCAGGTGGAGCGGAGGCTAGCGCTGGGGAGCGGCTGCAAATACAGATTATCATTGGCAGGGAGTTTTGACTACATAATAAATGTAATGTGCTTAAACCATCCTGAAATCATCCTCCGTACCCCCGAGTCTGTGGAAAAATTGTCTTCTGGGAAACAGACCCCTGGTGCCAAAAATGTTGGGGACCACTGACATATACCCATTGCTTAGCTCCCACTTGTAAGAACATACTGCATTTGTTTATCGGTTCCTGAGATACTTTACATAGGATAATGGTCTCCACTTCCATCCAAGTTGCTACAAAAGACATTATTTTATTCCTTTTCATTGCTGAGTAGTACTCCATGGTGTATGTGTGTGTGTGTGTGTGTGTGTGTGTGTGTGTGTGTGTATTTTCTTTATCTACTCATCAGTTGATGGGCACTTATGTTGGTTCCATATCTTTGCAATTGTGAATTGTGCTGTGATAAACATACTAGTGCAAATGTCTTTATTTATTTACTTATTTATTTAATGTATTTTTTTCTTAGACCTTTCAGGGATGAATGTAGGTGTCTTTTTGATATGATGACTTCTTTTCCTTTGGGTAGATATTCAGTAGTGGGATTGTTGGATTGAACAATAGATCTACTTTTAGTTCTCTGAGGAGTCTCCATACTGTATTCCATAGGGGTTGTACTAATTTATGTTCCCGCCAACAATGTGTCTTACACATATTTTGTTAGATTCATACCTAAGTATTTCAATTTTGGTGGTGCTTTCATAAATGATATTTTTAATTTCAAATCCCACTTGTTCATTGCTGGTATATAGGAAAGTGATTGACTTTTTTGGTTTTTTTTTTTTTTTTTTTTTCTGACACAGGGTCTCACTCTGTCACACCAGCTAGAGTACAGTGGTGTCATCATAGTTCACTGCAACCTCAAACTCCTAGGCTCAAGCAATCCTCCTGTGTAAGCCTCTCAAGTAGCTGGGACAACAGGTGCACACCACCGTGCCTGGCTAATTTTTCTATTTTTTATAGAGACAGGCTCTTGCTCTTGCTCAGCCTGGTCTCTAATTCTTGACCTCAAGCAATCCTTCCATCTTTACCTCCAAAGTGCAAGGTTTGTAGTCCTGAGCCATCACACTCAGCTGTGAGTGAATTTTGAATATTATCCTTGTACCCTACAACCATGTCGTAATTACTTACAATTACTGGAAGTTTTTTTGCTGATTCTTTTAGATTTTCTACATAGATGACCGTGTCATCTGTGAACAAAGACAGTTTTATTTCTTTGTTTCTAATCAGTATATATTTTCTTCTCTTGTTGCATTTGCTCAACTTCCAGTGTGATGTTAAAAAGGATTGGTGAGAGGAGAGATCCTTGCCTCATTCTCTGTCTTAGCAGGAAAACTTTAAGTTTCTCACCATAAAGTATGATATTAGCTGTGGGTTTTTTTGTAAAGGTTCTTCATCAAGCTGAGGAAGCTCCTTTCTATTCCTAGTTTGCTTGAAAATTTTTGTCATACATAGATGTTGGATTTTGTCAAATACTTTTTTTGCATCTATTGATACGATTGTGTGATTTTTCTCTTTAGCCTATTGATGCAATAAATTACATTAACTCCTTTCAAATGTTGAACCAGCCTAGCACATCTAGGATAAATCCCATGTCTTAGTCCATTTGTGTTGTTATTAAAAAGAACACCTGAGGCTGGGTAATTTATTTTTTAAACAGTTTTATTTGGCTCATGGTTCTGTAGGCTGTACAAAAAGCATGGTGCCAGCATCTGCTTCTGTTACAGGTCTCAGGAAGCTTCCACTCATTTTGGAAGGCACAGGGGAGCAGGCATCACATGGCAAGAGGAGGGAAGCAAGACAGAGAGGGGAGGGAAGTGCCAGTCTCTTTTTAACAATCAGTTCTTGTGGGAACTAATAGAGCAAGAATTTACTTATTACATCAAAGACAGCACTAGCTGTTCATGAGGGATCCACTCCCGGGATGCAAACACCTCCCACTAGGCCCCACCTCCAATTTTGGGCATCAAATTTCATCATGAGACTTAGAAGGGACAGATACTCAAACTATATCATCCCGCTTGTCATGGTTTATAATTATTTTTGTATTTTGTTTGATTCAGTTTGCTAATATCTTATTGAGGATTTTTTGCATCTATGTTCATGAGCAATATTGTTTTCTTTTCTTGTAATGTCTTTGGGTTTTGGTACTGGGGTAATGCTGGCCTCATAAAATGAGTTATGAAGTATTCCTTCTGCTTCTATCTTCTGAAAGATATTGTAGAGAATTGGTATAATTTCTTCAACAAATATTTGGTAGAATTCACCATTGAACCCACCTGGACCTCCTCTATGACTGGGTCCCCCTGGAGTTTTTAACTCTAAAACTTGTCCACAGATTTTCCTACCCAGGCACTGGTGGTTCCCGTGAAGGTTTCTGCTTAGGGGTTCTTGCTCTGGTGAATTGTGATTCTTTGCATTGGCTTGTTTCTCCCTGATTTGGGGGAAAGTAGTTTTTTTCCTCAGGTCTCACTTCTCTGAAAGATCTAAGAAGAGTTGTTGATTTCACTTTGTTCAGCTTTTTACTTTATTTAGGATAAAGTGACAATTTCCAAGCTCCTTACATGCCAGACCAGAAACCAGAATCTGGAGTTTCTTCTTGGAGTAATGAAAATGCTCTGGAATTAGATAGGGATGGTGGCTGAGCACCTCTGTGGAATACTCTGAAAACCACTGAATTGTATACTATTAAAAAGTGAATTTTACATTATGTCAAGTATATCTTAATCATAAGATAATATTAATAGAAAAGACTGGCCAGAAATCAAAATGACCCTCACAATTTTCATTCCTGATACCAAAACAAACAGAGCTTAGTCAATGCTATTTTTAAGAAAAGTAGCCCTGTAATAAAATATAGCTGTTTTAATTTTTAAAGGCTGTGCCAAAAAACACAGACTACAATATAATGCTGCTAGGTGACAGGGGAGTTGTGTGTGTCCATCAATTGCATTGTTTCAGTTTGATTTTTGGCTTGAAGGAAATAGCACTCACTCTTAGTTCTTTTTGTTCTCTCCTAGACAGGATTCAAGATTTAGAAGTCAGGTAGATAGCAATCCTTGTTCTAAAACTCTACTCAAAAATGGCAGTTCACAGCCTGTGAGCTAGAATATGGAACATGTAAGGTAAAATACTCCAGCCTCCAAAGAAGAAGGTTGATAGAAACTAGTCAGGTTTCAAAGCTCCAGCCACTTATTGGGAAAATGCTCCCAGAAGATGACTCAGGCATTGGCTGGGAAACTAGAAAAATTAGAGTTTGTGTGAACTGAAAGGTCAAAGGAAATAAAGACCTATGGGAAATGAAAAACAGCTTTACAGTGATAATCTTGGGTGGAACAAATTTGTGCCTCAATTCTGTGATTGTGCCAAACCACCATGATTAGGAGTTTGCCTTAGGCCTTATAGGATAGCCTTGAAAATATCTGTTTTTTTAATCTTTCTGGGATTATTTACAATTGGAGCAGACCTGGACTATAGATGGAGTTATGAATGCCTCCAGTAATGGGAAGATAAGAGAGGAAGAGGTTGGGGAATTCAGGCAGAGGTCGACATGGTGGAAAGATTTTCAGAGTATGCTGGTTAAAAACTTATTATCATATTAAGACTCTGGAACCAAACTACCTGGATTTGAATATGTGTTCTGTCATTTACTGAGTGACATTGGGCAAGTCAGTTTTCTTTTATGTGAAAGGAGAAAAACAATACTTTATATGGTAGTTTGTGACAAGTGATACATGATGGCTTTTATAAGAAATTTAAAAATTAATAGCAATGAAAAGAAACTCATTGTAGAATTATATAAGAGATATATATATATGTATGTGTTCATATCCACTCAATGTGTGCATGTGCACACACACACTTACACCCACGTATACTAATAAAATAATCATAAAATGAAAAAAATTCGAGAAATTTTATTAATTTGCCCAGGTAAGTCATGCTGTCATTCTTCCCAGCTCAGACACTTAAGTCCAACATGTCGTTTGATGGGCCATGGAGATAAAGAATATATGGAGACTATGAAAAAACTCAAGTCTTACTGAGAAACCGCCTTAATTCCAGCATAATCCTTGACTGCTGAGGAAAGCAACCCTGATTGTGAGAAAACATCTAGCAGGGCCCATGAACTCTGAATTGCAATGACGGCACAAGGCCAGACATTCCTGAACCCCAGCCTAAATCTGCCTCTTTCCACCACTTTTACTGTGTGTGAATATTTTCATTGTCAAAATAACTAAATTATTTGGCTATCAAATTTTGAAATTACAGTATAATGTATATTTATATTTCCTTGGGAATTTGTGGAATAAAATAAATTACAGTATAATATATATTTATATATTCTCAGGAATTTGTAAAAATAAAGAGGGATGAGAATATCCAGTTAACAGCAAAGAAATAAAAGTAATGTGAATAATTAAATTCTATTTTAAGCTGAATTCTCTAATTCAGAAGGGGTATTATGGATACATATAATGTCCATTTTCTCTCAACTCCTCTACTTCATTCCATCCCTTTCTGCAGCTAAAATCGGAAAGAAGGTGAATGGTATTGTTATGCCTTAATGTTGCAACTTGTAAAGAGAGGAAAAAAAATATTTTCTAAAACTGTACCCTACGTACAGTTCAGTGATTAGTTTAGTGGTTGATTCTGTCTCCACTTCTTAGTGCAGGGCTCATACAAATATTTCAACTTGAGCTTCACTTTCCTCTTCCGTGAAGTGGCAATAATACTAGTCACTATGTACTTAAGTACTTGACATAGTACTTGGCACATACTAAGCTTAAAAATTCTAGCTATTACCAATTTATTCCAAATTCATAGAAACTACATTTTAATTATACACTTCTATGAAACTATTAGTTGATTTTTGCTCTTGGGTTTAATAAATCCAATGGGCCAGGCATGGTGGCTCATGCCCGTAATCCTAGCACTCTGGGAGGCCAAGGCAGAGGATTGCTTGAGCTCAGGAGTTCAAGACCAGCCTGAGCAAGAGCAAGATCCCGCCTCTACCAAAAATAGAAAAAAAAAATTAGCCGTCCGTAGTGGCATGTTCCTGTAGTCCCAGCTACTGAGTGTTGGGGGGCTGAGGAAAGAGGATAACTTGAGCCCAGGTGTTTGAGGTTACAGTGAAGACCACCCCACACACCGCACTCTACCAGGGGTGACCAGCAAGACCCTGTCTCAAATAAATAAATAAGTAAACCCAATGGTTCCATAGTTCATGAGTAATATGGCCATTTATTTCTTCTTGAACTCCAATGCATTTGTTGCTGACCCTCGACTTTACAATAGCTCACCAACATATTTGGATAAAAAGAAGAATTGGATATTCAGTTCATTACTTATGTGACATTAAGGAATCAGCAGCCTACACAGCTGAATGGTAATTCTAGAAATGGTCTTCTCAGCAAATGTGCTGATGAAGAGGCACCTACATATTAAGACTGCTCCCAAATAGCAATTTGTTTCCATAGTACCTAAGTAGAAAAAGACAGAATTTCCCAGTTGTTCCCCAAAGCAAAAAATATCAAATAGTTAAGAATTTCAGGTTTGGGTAAGGAAAAATGATATTAAACATTAAAAGTTGGTTTTAAAATAGTTTTTCTTTATTCAGTTAACTAAAGGACATTCTTTGACTATAATTTGATTCATGTTAACATTCAATGTTAAAAGTTTTATATTTATTTGACTTACAAGATTGCTGATGCAAGTTCCTGAAATCCAAAATGTCATTTTTGCTTAGTTTAGGGGTGAAAATATTATAATAAAAGAAAAAAACACCTTCTTAATAAAGATTAACTTAGGGAAAGAGTCCAAGAAAACTTTATCATGTGAATTCTGTATGATTATAAATGAGAAGGAAGGAAATTAGGTCATTATTTATTCATTCTGTTTTAGAAATTGTTTTGCAAAACTTCTAAATACTTGGCATTGTGCTTATGTGTGAGACTGTCATGTGAGACAGTTATTGCCTTCAAGAAGCTTACAATCTAGCAAGGGAAAGAAACTGAGCCATCTATGGTTGTACCACAAGGTAGAAAATGTTTCATTAGCAGGTACATACAGGATGCCGTGGGAACGTTATGGGAGGGGAGTCATGGGACAAGAAAAAGCTGAAGAGAGAGACAAAAAAGACTCCTCAGAAAAAGCAAAAACAATTTTAATTTTAATAAAGTATCTGCTCTTCTGAAATCAAACACATTTAATACTTTGTATAATACACTGAAGGTATGTCTCGTTCTTTAAAATACCATTTCTCCAAATGATTCTGAGGCTTACTCATGATTACAAGATACATTAAGTTAGGCATAGTAACATGACACAGCTATTCCGTACTCTATA
Organism: Propithecus coquereli; assembly: GCF_000956105.1. Lineage (NCBI taxonomy): Eukaryota > Metazoa > Chordata > Mammalia > Primates > Indriidae > Propithecus > Propithecus coquereli. The sequence goes on from NW_012147953.1 coordinate 794,838, forward strand.
CAGTATGTTATTAAAAGGGCACAAGTCACACAGATTATACAAGTTAACATGGGCTAGATGAAGTGTTCTCAGTTTTTAGTTTTTTCTTGCTAACTGAAGTGAGCATTCTTTTAACACTGTACCTTGGTGTCATCTGCTCTGAAAGACAGACACTGAAAGTTAAAAATGAATTACTATATAGGCACTGCTGTATGGAAAACACAGTGTGTGTTTCTATATACTATAAGCTGGAAACGCCTTTTGAGTTACATGTTTATGCCAGAAAGCTGGACAAACACTGAACAATCTGTAAAGAATGGAAAAATCTCTTGACCACCAATTCAAATGAATATAATTCAACTATTCGCCACAATACTAATTTACTTATTAAATTAATGACTCTGGGATGCTTTGGTTGTTAGGTAGCAAAATAGTTTTGAAGTTAGAGAACTTTCTTTCTTAAGTCTTGTGGGTGGCCCAATTCCTCATGATATTCACAGCTGAGAAACATTATTTATGCATGTTTACCTTAATTTAAGTGATAATCAATTCAATGATGAGCAAAGTAAATCCTCTCTTAAAACTAAAAAAAAAAAAAAGTAAATCATTTTTGAATGTCCTTTGGCTCCATATCCTGATTCTGAAAGCTGCTTTTGCATACTGCCACCTTTATAACAGACTAAAATGATGCCTATCATAAAATGGGGATGGCCCAATCTATTGATAATCTAATCTAATAAGGATGGTCCAATCTAATGAGAGTATCAGGTGGCTAGTGCTTCTGAAGTCATTTAATAACAATTCTTTAAAGACATTTCATTCCAATAAATATGGTATAAAAGTCTTTATAAGTTCACGAAAAGCACTTCAAGGATGTCTAGTCAAAACCATTGCCAGAAGATTCCAAAACTCACACCTTTTTGTTCCAAATGCAATTATTACACCTATAACAAAAGCAGTATACAGCAAGGCAAGAAAATCTTGATCTTTCTCAAATGCTTTCAACCCCATTCCTTGGGAGAATAGGTAATGAAAGTATGTTGCAGACTGTGCTTATTTTTAAACAGATGTCTTCTGGGACCATACTCTACAAACGGTTTCAGATTTTTTCATTATCATCATTGTTGATTTTTTTAAATGCGACTGGGCTTGCTTGCTTCAAAGAAGTCTTAGAAACATCCGTGTGCATGGTGGACATGGCTATTGTCTCATAGTCATCATCCCGAGACCGGAAATCACAAAAGTTAAAGAAAAACTGCAAGTCTCTCTGGAAGTTTTTGTTTAGGAATCCATAAAATATGGGGTTTACACAGGTGGATATCATTGCTGTGAGGTGGCAGAGCAGGAATAACAAATTGTGGTTGCACGTAGCAATTATCTGATGGTTCCAGTCAAATACAGTGTTAAAGATGGTTAGAGGCAGCCAGCACACGGCAAATGCGACCACGATGGAGAGCAGCATGATGTTGATTCTTTTGGTTTCACTAGACCTGTACTTATTGTCTCTCATCTTGTCCATCATATTGTTTCTCCTTTTTAAGCGTATATATATCTATGGAGGGAAAAAAAATAAATGAGTTCAAATGGAACCACTCAATTAATGAGGAACTCTGTGGAAAGGAGGTAAAATAGAAATGGTAGGGGAAAGAAGTTTTCTTACCTTGAAATAACAAATAAATATAAAACAGAGTGGACCAAAATACTGCAGCACCAAGAGGAGAGTGGTGTAAGATAACCTATGAGAGTCCGACGGAAACCTATCAAAGCACACGTACTTGTCCTTGAATGCATCGAGAGTTACATTCTGGAACGGCTCATCAGTCAGTACTTGGTAGATCAGGAAAGGCAGAGAAGAAGCCACAGCAAGGACCCAAATCACACCGATACCTGCGTAAGCGTGTCTGTTATTTGGCCGCCACCCTCGTGGGTTGATTATCAGCTGATGTCGTTCCACAGCAATGAGGACCAGAGAGAAAATGGACACGGTGATTGAAACACATTGCACAAAAGGATTCAACTTGCACATTGCCTCACCAAAGACCCAGTGGTCCATTAATGTGTAGACAAATGTGAAGGGGAGACACATGATGGCAACAAGCAAGTCTGAGAAGGAAAGGTTCACAATCAGGATGTTGGTGACATTTCTCATCTCCTTTTGTTTCAAGATGATTATGATCAAGGCCAGGTTTCCAGAGACCCCAAGAATGATCACAGCTCCATAAGCAAGAGCTAATGTAAATATCATGGCCAAGGGCAGATGACAATCATCATTTTCAAAAGCCAAAAACTGGGAATTCTTCTCTGAAAAATTATAGTGGACTGAATGATTTTCAATCTGGGAAAATAATGTTGAATTCATTTTGATTGATTTGGTTGTTATAGATTATTTTAGAGAAATGGACAGTATATTTCTTCAAAGCAGGTCAACGGTTCAGCTTATTCTTATTCCCCATATTGGAATCCATTTACCAAAATTATTCTGAATTCTTCATTCCCTTGAACTGAACAATCTGTGAAGAGAAAATGACCAATTGCATTACTAATTTTATCGAGGGCAGTCAAAATGAATTCTGACTCATAGAATTCTTTAAAGTGAAAACACTGAAATAAACAAAATGTGATCTCATAAACATCTTTCTAAAATAGCAGAAAAGTGCAAATATTCTGAATAAAGAAAATTCCTGTAAAATTTTTAATTGGACTTGCTTACACATTGAGTTTTAGAAGAACATAGTAAGGAATATGTAAATCTCATGCCCCAAGTCTTACATAAACAGTACTACCAGCACATTCCTAAACATTTGTAAGAATGTGAATGTATAACAAACCACTTAAGACACATATTAAAACATAAGAAAATGTATGAAAGAAACAAAGCAAAACAAAAAAACCTAATTCTTACTTATACTACAGAAATGGAAGAATTAGTGTAGAGGTCAAGCTGCAGTGATAGCTCCACTGTGCACTGGACTTTTTAAGGCAGACACCCAGCACAAGCATATTCAAAGGGAGATGATCAACACAGTGAATCACCAAAAAATCTTTGCCATACGATGGACTGCTGAAAGATCAGACAACATTTAATTAAAAAAATACTTAGTATAGATGGTATAGATGTCTTCCTATATCTTAATCAGTAGCATGTAGAATGTAGAGTACTAGGCTTAGAATCTACTTTGTCTAACTATATGAACAAGTTAGAAGTAGGACCAAGGGGTGCACATTATTTTTTTTAATCACATTATTATGAGAAGCAAAAGTTTAATCAAGTGGAATGAACTACCTGCAAATCTAGCAAGTGCTCCATTCAAAAAAGTTTGTAACCACTATATGAAAGACCACTTCAGGGAGTTCTTACATTGTGCAGAAGATTCTAACTTTAAGATTCCTTGGTTTTATTAATATGTCAGAAACTTTCAAAGGATTTCTAAGGTTTTATTCATGTAAATATCCTCCCTCCCCACCAGACTATATATGTATCCAATACAAGATTCTAAATTTTAGTTGTAATTTTGATTTTTCACAGAATTTTGTATTATAAATATTCTTCTCTTGCTAATAAGACAAATCACAGACAACAGACTTGTGGACATTAAAAAAAACTTTTTAAAAAATGTCTCTGATTTCCCTAGATTACTAAGTAAATGTATGAGATGAGATTTCTTATGTCGTGCCTATGCTAAGAAACCGAATTGCATTTCTTTATTTCTTTTGTGAGAACAGTAAAAAAACAAACAAACAAACAAAAATCCATGCAGATTTACTTGCATTGAAAGGAAGATAATAAATTTAATGAACAAAAAAGTGCATTTGCCTTTTAAGTAATGGTTCTATGAACCTTTCCTTTAGCATTTTTGCTTTATAGAACATGGTATATTTTTTATTATGAAAATAGGATTTGGTTTCATAAAATTAAAAATGAATAAAAATGAAGGTTGCTATCATGAAGTCAGAATAAAGCATTAAGGAATTGGTGATGGGATGATTTCACGTGTGAATGTTATCAGAAACATGGCTTTCTCTCTCTGTGCAACAATCTGTAATGACTCCCTCATACTTATGTGATAATCACACGTTTTCTCTCAACAATTTCAAAGGCAGAGAGAATGATCAGTGACTGTCACTTAGGGTTTGAGAACAAATCTTGAAGAAGCAGGTAATAATCTAAAATTCTTTGGAAGTCTCTTTCTTAAGAATTCAAGAAAATTTAGCATCATACTTCATATTTAAGTTACTATAGAGATATTTAACATTACTTATCAGTTAATTATGAGTTTTTCTTCATTATTTAAAGCAAAACTAGCACAGCAGGCAAGTGTATCCTCTTTATCCTATGGCTCTCATGGTTCCCTGTCACCAGGTACCACCAGGTGAAGGATGATCCTCGTATGACACTCATGAGGGATGGACTACCGAGTACATTCCCCAGCCTGACTCTTGAAGACCTCTATATTAGTCCTGCCTTCCACTCTTTGCTCTAATAACTCCAACATGAATACTCTGTTCTAGGCAAGCCAGCCTATGACCACGCTACCAAATACAGCCCTCTGCATCTCCACCCCTGCCATTCCTCTTGCTGGGTGTTCTCTTTCTCTCACCACCAATCCAAATTCTACCCATCTTTCAAAGCACCATTTAGCCTTTCGAATTCTTAATTGGTACCTCTCAATTTTAATATAATGTCTTTAAGGTGGACATTGTGTAGACTTCACAGTACCTTGAAAAGATTAGATTTAAAATAAAAATGTGTTGACTGATATAGTAGATACATGGGTGGAATAGTAGGTTCTTATGTAAATTAGTCCTAACATCAATAGTTCAATTCTATCATAGTCCTTTTACCTGCAAAATGTATGCTAATCACAAGTATCATTCTATTAGGTCGGGTATAGAGTAGAAAATTTGTGTAAAAAAAGGAATTGTTTCTGAAAGAACATTCATTCATCCAACAAATATTTACTTAACACTTATTTTGTGTTAGGCATGATTTTACTGGAGAGAATATGACCTTTTCACTGAGTTTCTCATCCTAGAAAGATAAGAAAAAATAAATTAGTAAAAGCTATAGTATGCTAGATGATAATAAGGGTTATGGAGAAAAATAAAGTAGGGAAGAGGGACTGGGATTGTTGGGAGTTGCAATTTATTATAGGCTGGTGAAGGAAGACCTCTGGCTGCCTGGGAAGATGGCATGTGATTTAAGACCTGAGAGCAGTGAGTAGAGAAGCCACACAAGTATCTCAGGGATTGCCTCCCACAGGGAAAGAGCAAATATAAAAGCCCTAAGGCTGGACTGTGCCTGGTGTGCTAAATAGCAATGAGAAGTAGGATAAATAGGCAACAGACTAGTAGGAAATTCATTGGGAAGGCTACAGAGAGGGGAAATTCACTGCATAGGGCCCTGTTCTAATGGGACAATCTCTGCTTTTTACTCTGAGAGAGATGGGGAGTCGCTGGACAGTCTTTACTACTCAGCTGCTGTTTTCAACATGTTTAAAGGAAAGAGAAGAAGTAGAGATATTCATTAGGAGGCTAGTGCAATAATCGAGGTGAAAGATTATGGGGGCACAGACCAAGGTGTTTGCCGTGGAAAGGAAAAAGATAGAAATTTTATGTCCACTGAACGACTTTGGCAAAAATTGATAAACATAGGAATTCGTGCAAACACTTACTAAATTACTGCAATGTATGGGTTACAAAGACAGCTTTCTTGCAGATGAGTTTAGTTAAACATACTGAAACTCTACTCTGATACTTTTGAAATTATAGTTGATAGACATGCCCTATGAGGAATAGCATTTTGCCTATTAAGTAGAAGTTAACTTAGCTATACAGAAAAGACAAATTTTATTATTATTCCTAAGGCGTTTGCAAGTCCCTTTTGCTAACTGCACATTCAGTAGTCATTTCAGTTGAGTAAAACAGTTTTGCATTGGATAAAATGTGTATTTTCAGTTTACCTTAGTATAATTTCAAGAAATAACCGTCAGAAAATAACAGTACTAAGAGTTTACACACCTTATCTTTTCAAAAGAAAACAATTTGATACCTACCATTAACGTAGATATTTATAAAATAAACTATGCAACTATAGACACTATAAAAATTAAAAACTTAAATCTCTGTATAGCCTGTGATGTACATTTACAGCTAAAATAGAGACACTACAGAGACTACTCTTATCACCAGTTGGTAAATTAGCCTCCTTGCAGAAGGAAATTTCCTTTTCCTTCTTTCCCATTAGAATGTTTTAGCCTTTCACTGCTTGCTGTTCTCAGTGCAATTAGTACCTGAAAATACAGCTCTCTGGCTATAAACTGCTGCAGATAATTTTTTACGAATACTCAAGACTGGCTGTTCACCTCACTTGTTTTGGAAAATAAATGTCAGCCTTGTTACATACAGCCTTCCGAAGTTACTGCTAGATTATCTAAATGAGTTACATAATTCCCTGTTCCTTCCCACGGGGAGGGCTTGCTCAACAGACAGCTGCCTTAGACAATAAGGAAAGACTAATAAAGCATTAACTGCTGCGACGCATTCAGTCTTTAGTCAAGGGTGGGGAACTGAGCCAGATAGCTTTCTGCTTCTCTCTTGCTTCCTCCGGGAGCCAGCCTAGGGTCTTGGGGCTGACAGCTACTGTTTTTCTGTTTCAGTCCTAACAGAGACAAGCAAACTCTGCACTTCCTCGTCTGCGTGCGCCATCCTGCAAGCTATGCTTTCTCACAGCATCCAGGTGGGCATGACAAATCAGTGAGTGCTCCAGTGTGTGTGTGTGTGAGTGCGTGCGTGTGTATAGTGAAATGTCGAAACACACTCTCTTTTTCTCCCCTCCCCTAGACTTTTCCTGTGCTCAAGGACTTTACCAAAGAATGAAATGGGATGTGTTCAAATTCCTGCTGACACGCTTACCCACCCACCTTTTTCGTATTGTATAACTAGGTGAACTGCCGGAAATTTCCCCCATTCCTGACCCCGCTACTACACATACACACACACACACACACACACACACACACACACACACATACTCCTATCAGGGAACATCTCCACCTGTGATAAGAGATGACAAAACACATTCAAACCAACCAAAAACGAACAAGCAGAGCCCAAACCCAAAGTCAGTTTTCTCTCCTTGGCCCAACGTCGGACCTTAAAACATTCTCATCTCTCCAGTCTACCTGGGGACCAAAGGGACACCCTACTAAGCCACCTCCACCTCCTGTCCATCCCCAATCTCCAAACCCAGCTACGCACCATCATTACCGTTCTAAAAGAAGGAGCTAAAGAGTTCCATGACTGAAACTCCGAAAGAGAAAGGGCTCAGGGTGTCTACCAGGGCGCAGCGACAACCTGGAAGGGCCCAGCGCAGGGGGAGCGGGGCTCGCCCGCACCCGGATCCGCGGAACCCACAGGTGCGTGGGGTGGGGAGCGTGGCTGGGGTCCACGACCCCCGGGGCCCGCCCGCACCTCCTCCTGTTCCAGCCCCACACGTGCCGCGGGACCCGGCGGCAGCGGACGACTTGCCAAAGCCACCCTTCTCTGGCTCCTCCCAGCCGGTTACTCCGCGAAAACTCCAGTGCGTCCGCTGCTCCAGCCAGTTCCAGAAAAATGTGAAAGATGCGAGAGGTGAGGGTTAGACGAACAAGGGCACCTTCCCGACCCCTGATCCTTTATAAGCGAATCACAGGGGAGGAAAACTTGGATCCCCACCGGGAAATCCCCCAGGAACAGGGTGTGGGGAAGCGCGCACTCCGGGTAAGGTGCCCTCTCCCGGTACGACGTCGGCCCACAGCCTTTGCAGGGGTCCGGGAGGTGTCCGCACATTTGGAGCAACTCGCAACCTGCGCGCGCCGGGAACCGAACCCAAAGGCTGGCCGCGCGCCCCGCCTCCGCCCCCCAGAGCCAGTGCCGGGCGCTTGCATCCTTTTCCGCCCTCTCTCATCCTGCGCCTCATCAATGACAGATTTCTCGAAAGTCTCTGAAGAGGCATAAACTTGAAACTTACCCTCTTGAATTCGTCTTTTTCGCTCCGGTTTATTAAGGAGGGAAGGGTGGGAATGGAAAGGAGCAGAGAGGGGAAGCAAGACACGCCGTTATTTCTCCTGCTTAAATCCTAAAGATTGATGAAGCTAGGAAGAGACGCCCCCTTAAAGCCGAACTCCACCTCAGCCAGGGACCACGTGACGGCGCCCCGCGAGCAGCGCCTGCGGCTCCCCCGCCCCCCAACACCTCGCCAAGGTGTGCGCCTCTGGGAAGCGATGCCCAGCAAGGCTGCAGAGAAAAGCGATTAAACCGCGCATCTGCAGACACACACGCACCGTGCAGAGCAAAGAAGCGCTCGTCCCCCACGGTCCTCGACTGCGGGAAGGCGACGCGATCTTAGGCTTCGCAAAGTCGGTACCACTGGTTTTTCTTTGTTTGCAGGTCAGCGCCACCTTGTGGCCGCAGTTACACCCGGCGAAAAGCGCGAGCGTCAGCCCAACTGAGAGTGAAGGGCGGTCAGTTACCGGAAGGGAAAACATGAAATTCACCACAATGTCACTAATATGGTTTTTGCTTGCTTTTGTGACGCTCAAATATTTCTCAGGCCAGTGCCGAGAAGTTGTTTCCTCAGTTTCCTTTGTTTATAAATGAACAAAGAGAAGACCTTTAAAAAGTTAAAGTAGTGAATCTCAGAGAAGATAGTCTGGCCTTTTAGCTCTCCTTAATTTCCACGGAGAAAAAAATGCATTGAGTCAGATTTGTTCCCAGAGCCCGAGCTGCCTTTTAAGTCTTTTTAGGGGAGCACGATGAACGGAACATTTCCCTCGTAGTTGAAAAGGGTCAATGCAATTTCCTCAGTGCTTAATCTACTGAATATTATGAAGAAAAGAATAGAATGTACACAAAGTACACTTATGGTGGCAAAGCCATCATGGTGCCAGATGATTCAGGCTGATTACTGACACACTGATCTCAGGTGTTTTACATGCTTCTATTCTAGTTTGAAAAGTCAAAATTGTGTACACACACAAATGATTTACTGGTGCAGAAAATGAGAAATTCTTCCAAATCAAAATGTTGAAAAATAAAAAGATTTTCTATTAAAAATAGGGAGCACTGCCTAGGATATGCATAAAGGTTTCATTAGAAGACAATTCTGATCACATCCTGTCTTCAAACTGAAAACAAAATAATAGCCAGGAGCAGTGGCAGGTGCCTGTCGTTCCAGCTACTAGAGAGGCTGAGGCAAGAGGATCGCTTGAGCCCAGGGGTTCCAGATCAGCCTGGGTAACATAGTGAGATCCCATCTTAAAAAAAATTTAAAAACATTAAAAATCCAAGATATACAGTAACTGCCTTACACTGTTAAAAAAAAATGTGTTCTTTTTCTGATTGTTAGGCTGAATAAACATATTTAAAGCTCAATATAAGATCATTTATTTATATGGATAGTGATGTATACAATCTCTCTGGTTTTTTTCCAGAAAAAATTTCTAAAATATGTCACTAGACATTTTTTATATAGTTGGAAAATGATTATAATCAAGAATTAAAATATCACAATCAGGTAATAAATGCACTGTGAATGCATAATAGATACGAATATACATATAAAAATTCCACTATGGTTAAACAGAGTAAAATGACAGAACCTAACTGATATCATCCATATATATAAATATATTTATATTTTTTAACCAAAGTTGAAAATATAAGGCACAATTTAGGAATTTCAATTCTTTTAAAGAGCAATAATTCACACTCATTTAGGTTTCTAATCCTCCTCTGTCTACTCATTCCCTAGTTTACTCATTCACTAAGTCACATTCTGTTCTTAGGAGGAAGTTTCCCTCCATGGTTATGATCATCAAATTGGCTATTTTTAGCCTGCTGCAAGAATTACAATTGAAATAATTTCATTCTCTACTAAGAATATATTTTTATGTAAAAACATTTGTTATATCAGCAAATATTTTGGACTTGAGAATATAACTTAGACTCAGGTACTTTGCTTTCTGTATTTTCCAAGAATGTTAATAAAGGTACATCTACAAGGAGGCCTGAACTATTATGGCCATTATGTTTCATCATTTTATTAACTTGATTTTTATGAAGTGTTCCCCCTCAGGCAAATCTTTAAAGCTACGTTCTTGAGTTATTAATATCAAATACCACTCTTTGCAGGATCATTGGTCTCAAAGACTTTTTTCTGTGTCAAATTTTGGACATGGAGAAGTTTTGAAATGCTCAGTAGCAAAATTATATAATATTCTAGGAATATCATTTTCTAAGGATTCTTTTCAATGTGTAAACTAGAGAAATTAGGCATGGTGCAATGATCAAATACAACATAAGATCCTATTATTGATATAATGTGATCCTATGGGAGATTTGAGATAATCTGAATTCCTCAGAAAATATGTGTTAAAAAATTTTCTCATTTTCAAGATCATTTAGTTTTCTACTCTTAAGCGAACAATCAGTTGCATACTCTCTTATTTGGGATTCAAACTAGATAAAACCGCACCTTTGCTATGGAGAGAGAAATTTTTTGAACTGTGTATATTACTTTCTGAAGTTTAATAATCGACTGACCTATAAACCATGGAGAATTAAATTAATGACCTGTTCTTGTGTTCTCATAGGCAACAGACTTTGTCATTTAAACTGAGGAATAGGATCTACCCATTAAATCTTTGTAGATCTTAGTTTTATAGTCTAAAAAGTAGAACATCTTTATGGTCTTGCCCAGCCTTTAAATTCCATGATTCAATAATTGTCTAGATAAAAGTGTGTCACTATGCTTGCTGCTAGAATTTAAACACTGTAATTACTTCATTGGTTTCTTGATGAACTTCTGCTGTGAGGGTTAACGTTTCTGAAATGCCACTAGACCCCGACACAGGTAAATTATCATAAATTACCATTCAGAAGAATCTTGATAGGTATTAATGCTACATGTGAAAACTAAAATGTAGATGATATTCATAAGGGGAAAATTCCACAGGGGTAGAACTTACAATAAAGCACATTGATGAATCAGTTCATATTATACGAATTGATTGTTCAATTCATTTTTCCTTCTGTGACTCACCTACCACATTTTTTTTTTATCTAAGATGCCCAAGAATGTAAAGTGCAACATTATTTTATGGACTACCAAGAAAGAAAAAATGCTTTCAGTAAAATAATGGCAAACCATCAATTGTAAATGAATCTTAGAGTATTACAATGTTTTTTTTAAAAAAGTCCACACCTTAGAACCAATAAAATATAGTAGGTAAAGAGTTTTGACTAAATTAGTCAGTACAATCAAATAATCAACACAACCATTTTATTCAATTTTCTTTTGAGAGACTTAACTAGCAGAAAGATGTGACAATTAATTTAATTAAAATGTTAGTAAACAAGTACACAAACAATTCAGTTATCTCCCTTATGTAGAAGATGCCAGATACAATTTGTGGATTTGCTCGTGATTTGAAATGGGAATGCCCTTCAATAAAGTTCTCATTTGGTTGAATAGGCTACATATTTAAGGGCATTTTAAAAACCCTGTCAGAATAAGACTCTAGACAACTGGGATCTTAAAATTATTTAGTAAATATCCAAACATTTTTCTGCAGGACTCATATTGTCAGATACCCAGTAGGCATTCAACAAAAGTGTAATGTTACATTAAAAAATGTAACATGTTTATTACAAAGTATCATGAATATAGCTTTGCCATTGTCACTATTATTGTTTTTAATAATCATTATTACTATCCCTTCATGTCTCCTTTCAAACAGACAGGGTAGGAAGAGTGGGTGAGAAGGACAAGTATGAATGCCACCACTGGACCTTTCGTCATCTGTGACAAACATCTCTAACTGTTGTACACTTTGCCCTGAGCCCCACTCCCAGCAATCTCAGGCTGGGTATTAGATCCCTTCACAACACGGAATTTCAGGTAGTCAGTATCAACAGATCAAATTTGGCTTAGGATATAGAGCCAAGATAGTATAATTTTCCCCAAAGATAGGAGAAAGATTCCTTCTGTACATCTAAATAGCATCACAAACATGCACAGGCAGAGGTGGTATGAATTGTTCCCAAGTATCACTTTGCTATGGTAAGTGTCCTCTCTCTTCATTCCTTTGTTTAAGGTCTAGCCACTGCTTTTCTTTCCCAGATACAAATAGATCTAGAAGGAGGACAAATATCCGAGGATGGGCTATGGTATAAAATGACTCCCTTGAGCTCATGAGATTGCTTAGCTACCACTCTCCACTAGCATAGTATGTAGGTGAAAACTCAACTGTGCAGATTACTGCAACTACAAATTCAAAACATTAGTTGAGCCTTATATATTAACGCAGAAATTCTTGGGCTTGGGAGACTTCCAATTTCTCTCCGCTTAGAACCTATTTTGAAATTCCACTCCTTTCTCCCAGCCTCCTACCTCACACTCTCAGTCTCAGCGTATTCCTTTTTGAGATGAGAAAAGGCCATCCGGTATTTACTCCCTAATTTTCACGCCCCTCGTTTTGGCAGTGGATCTTCCAACCCAGCTGTTTCAACCCTGGGCTTTGAGTCAACCTAGCCCACTGAGTTTTCCCAGCTGAGGCCCTAAACACCATGGGACAGAGACAAGCCATCCCACTGTCCTCTTCCGAGGTACGGACCCACTCAATCCATGACCATAAAATCTATGAGTTGTTGTATTCCTTGAAGTGTGGGGGAGGTTTGTTACACAATAATAAAATAACTATCACTTTTCTTGGCTCATCACTAAAATAAAAACCAAAACAAAATTGCTCATCTCTTTCTCACAGTAACTCCCTTAACCGACTAACATCTTCTCTAGCTGCTCCTCTTTCCTGGCTACCTTCTCCTAATGAAGAATAAGTTACATTTACTGTCCTCTTATTTATTCCTCAAGTATGGCCCACCCAAAACTGCTTCTGCCCAGGACACCAATGACCACAGCCAGTGGACACAATTCAGACTCGATTATGTTAATATTTATTCTTTATATTGCTTTGCACTCTCTTGAACATCCACTCTTCTGGAATCTTTTTGTCCTTTGACGTCACTAACTCCACACTTCAGGCTTGTCTTCACTGGCTGCTCCTCAGCCAGCTTCCCCAAGATCTATTATCTTCATCTACTTCTTAGGTGTTTTTCTCCCTGGGATCCTGTTACATAAATGGGCCAGAGATGGCCCCATGTATTAGCCTAAAATGATCCCCACACTATTTACTTCTTCACAGCAGGGTAGGGACATTAGCCCAAAGCCTGGCAGCACCAACCCAATTCTCATACATCTAATCTCTTTAAATATAGTCAAAATAAATGTATTTTTAACCATTTAGAGCCTACCTTTCTTACATGCCCTGTGAAACTCCACCCAACATCTGCGAACCATGGAGAAAGCAAATCTGACAGCTGTAGAAGGAACCAAAACACTGTTGCCCTTTCAAGCCCTCTGACCCAGAGGCTCCTCACCTTGCACTGAGTGATGCCACCTGGACAGGAAAGTCCCCTCTCTATTTTCCCTTCCTGCCTGAAGAGTCCCCTTGTTTTATCCCCCTTCTCTGTGGTAGCTCCTCACTGCCATCTCTGGACAGTCTCTTGCTAGAAGAGACTACCCCTGTCGTGCAACCCTGTGCAAGCGGCACCCAGATAAACGTTGTGCCTTTCATGGTCCCGTTTCTTCCTTGATCAACCCCCAAATCACCAAATTTACTAGAAAATCTCAATCTTAATCTTCTCCTTTTTTCATTTTTAATGCATAATCATACCCTCTGCCGTCGATTACATCCTCGTATGCTCATAACCCCCAATCTCTATTCAAAGTGCAGATCCCTCTCAGGTTTTTTGGCAAGCGTGCTTCTCCGCTCATGGACCTGATCTCAACCATCAGCATCACCCGTCTCCCTCAAGCCAGAAACTACGAACTGGCCCAAGTATTCCCTCTCTCGTGTTGTCAAATCCAACTGGTCCCAGATTCCCACTGATTTTATCTTCTAAATATTTCTCACATGTGTTCTTTCACTTTTGTCAAGCTTTACTTATTTCTCTACTAAATGGTCCCTGCCACCAGCTGCCTTTGCAACCATCCAGTCATGTCATGCCCCAGCTTAAATCACCTAGTTGCTCTCCCTCCAGATCCCAAAGTGAAGTGCCAACAATGTCCTTTTTAACCAGAATTTTCAGTATCATCCTCTACCTTACACACTGCAGTAATACCGAGCCATTTGTACTTCTGTGAACATCACACACTCGCCTTCATGCTCCTGTCCCGCTTCTCATGCCCACATCTTCTCCATCTGCCTGTTTAACTCTTACCAACCCTTCAAATTTCAGCTCAAGTATCTTCTCAACTATAAAGCCCTCTCTTATATCTGTCTCTACAACTCCCCTCACAGCCTGAGCTTGCATTCTTATTTCTATTACTACAGCACACTAGGTTTATTTCTAACATAGAACATATCCCATTGTATTGCCATTAATTATCTATATGCCCAGATCTACTACACTGTGATCTCTTGAAGACAGTGACTGTTTTTATCACCTCTTTAAACTTGGTGCCTAGAACGATAGCTGGCGTGTCATAAGATACTGAAGAAGTTTGTTGAAAGAGTGAAAAAACAGAAATGGGGTAAGACTACCAAAATTTTGAATATCCCAAATCGTGCCCATTTGTTCATCTCAAACATTAAAAAAGTCCTCGGCATTTGTAGTTAGGATGGATTATTTCTATTTTTATGCATGTACATTTTATGTGGTTTGCTTATTAATATAATATACTCATCCTGAAGATCCTTCTTATATTTTTAGATTTTCTTATGTGTTGGTTCTGCTTCCCCCATTAAGTATAAACTTGAATAATGGCCTACTGCCTTTAAAAATGCTTATAATATCTACTAGAGGAGATCTGTCATATTATTTTCTACTTGCTGAAGAACATATTTTTAAAAGCTGAATTATCTGTGGGAATGATGAGAGTAAGAATATAGTAACAAGCATTTTTGAAGAGCACATTATTCAGCCACGACAACTTTTGATTCGGACTTATACTTTGAATAGTTATCTACACATTCTCCTTTTTAAAAAGAACTATTTAAAACAAACCAACACACCAAAAATAAATAAACTCTTTCCTTTTCATTTCCACTTAAATATAGTAAAGCTATGTTTAGACTTATAACTAGATTTAAAATATTAACCACAAAAGAATTAGATAGGAAATGGAAACTTATTTTTTAAAAATATGGGAGGATATTTATCAAAACCATTTTTCAGAGGAGTTTTGATCTACAATAGGAAAGGATTACGTTGCCTATGTAACAGATTTACACATAAAATATTATGTGGCCAAAGGAATACATGTTCCCTTCTTTTATATATATATATGTATAGTGTTGCAAAACTTAAAAATAATATAATTAGATAAAAAATGAATTGTTGGTATTTTTTGAAACCTACTTTTTGAAAAGAATGAATGAAATATAATTATGTAATTATTACCAGCTGCAGGGAAGAGAATTTGCCAGTAACAATGGGAAACTTTATCAACAGTGTTTATTTCCTTCTTTTTTTTTTAATATGGAGGG
Source organism: Propithecus coquereli (assembly GCF_000956105.1). NCBI lineage: Eukaryota > Metazoa > Chordata > Mammalia > Primates > Indriidae > Propithecus > Propithecus coquereli. The sequence continues at coordinate 810,404 of NW_012147953.1, forward strand.
TAGACAAACAATATCTATGACTACCAAATTTTTCTGAAGATCCAAAAGGATTATTTTTCTATGCATAAGTCTATAATGCATGCTCATTAATGACACAAAGTCATAGGTATTCAGAATTCAAAGAGGGTTCCAGATCTGAGAGTCAAACATTTAATTTTACAAAGAAAGTGAAGACTAAAAGATCAAATGCCTTGTCTAAAGCCACACCATTAATTTGAGATAAAGCCTGGCTGCACACCAGGTGTTCCGATAGTGTCTATTACACAAATATGTGTGTGATGTGTACTCATATAACTATATACATATGTATCATATATATGTGTATTTCTAACATAGGAATTTACTTTTAAAGAAGAATTGTACATTCTCTCTGGAAATTAGTCACTGCTTTATATTCAATGGTCTAATCGTTAGGGCATCAACAGAAGTGGTGTTGCTTAAGGAGCACAGTGTTTACCAGAAGAAGCCAATGAAATGTTTATGGTACCCCCATAGGCTCTCAAAATTATCCTTCGGTGGCCTAGGAAAATGACTCTATGCACACAATACTTTTGGTTAACTTAAAAAAAAAATAGCTTTTGCTTCATTAAAAAAATTGCATGCATATCACAATAATAAGGTAGTTTCTCATTTTAAGTCCTAGATATTGGGTTATATATTAATGACAATTACTATTCCAAAGAAATCAATGCAGCAAAGAGTATCATAAAAATATTTTTGATAACACACAGAAACGGTCCTTTCCACATCTTTTAAGTATTAAGCACTTAAATTTACTATGATAGAAAAAGTGGATAAAGAAACATTACTTTCAATGAATACAATAAAAGTTTTCAGAGAAAAAAATACATAAAGTCACATAATACTATTTTCTCTAGTTTATTTACTCCCACTGCTCTTATAACTAATATAGCAAAATCACATATCATTTAAGATTATTTCCAAGCACTTCGGTAACTGTCCTCCACAAATGGTAGCTGTTATTAAAATGCAACAATAACTTTGACAAGACAACAGTCATGTTCCTCAGCAAAATGTTACCCCAGGCATTGTTGTGAGAGTGGTTTATTGCTCAATTATTTGTCTTAACAGTCCCAAGTGATCTTTAACTTTCACCTATACAAATAAGCTTTCTTCCATAACTGATAACAAACCACGAAAACTGGGAAACAGCGAGTTCAATTTTGTAACATGCATAAAATCCAACTTAATTTCCCAAAGGAGCATTTTACAAATAATGAGTAGGAAAAATACATAAAACAGATGTGGACATTACTATTTCTTTTCCCAGAGATAGTACTACCCTTGTCTGAATGTTACTCCATAAAAGAAAAACAAAATTACTCTCTTATGGTCTACAAAGAGTGGTGATGATCAGTCTTGAATCCCTCCTTGGAAACTGAAAGGAAAAGCACATTTATCTTTATATCCTTCTCTTTATGTAGCATATTGTGGAAATTTTCAAATTGAAACTTCTTTGAAAACAAAGAATAATAATAATAATAATAATTTGTTCACTCTATTTGTCCTTAATTCTGTATATTGTAATAGGTACTTAAAGAAGAAGTTCTGCTTCCCTATTTTGAGGTTTGCATGTTTGTGGGTTCAGAAGGAAGGAAAAATGGGTAGGATAATCAGAATCTTCATCTCAGTAGCACCTTGACCTTTTATTTTCAATATTCTAATAACAATTACTTAAACCTAAAGGTTCATATCATCAAAAGAAAAAAGAAACAAATTCATAGAAAAGAAAAAATAAAATTCATTTTGCATTTTTAATATGCAAAAGCCTATAGCATAAACGACTAGATTTTGAAAGATAGTCACAGTGGGGCTCATTTAAAAGTTGTTTTAAAGACAATGCCTATTTAAAGAAAACATGTTACGAGTCTGCCAGGGTTGGAAGGATAGAAATTTATGTGGCAATGGGTAGAGCATTAACTGTAGGGATTGTGGAGTTAAGAAAGTTTACAAACTAAGCCTTGTTTTCTCAAGGTCATCCCTTCTTGACATTTCCATCTCTCCCTTCCTTCACTGCAGAATCCTATGGGCCTGCTCAGACTACCAACTGTGCTAAGCTGTTGCGGAGAGTATGTCAGTATTTCAGAAATAAAACACAAAAAAATAAAATAGGAACTAGACTTACCGAAAGTATTTAAAATCTCTTGGATGACTTTCTAGCTGATGAAATGACACTCTAAACAGATCCCCTGAGTACTGAATGCTAAAATGCAGCAGAAAAGGCGCACAAAAATTTTTCTCTGACCGCTGGGGTAATAGCTGGCGATCCTTACCCCAGAAGTCAGATTTACAAGTCTCACTGTTCCCAAGGGATACAGTCCTCTTGAGCTCACAGAGCACCAATCCCACAAGACTGCACTCATCAGAGGATGTTGTGACTGTCACATAATAGTTCTCAGTTTTGGAGTGTACCATAAATACACCCTTTCTCATGGCGCAGCTAAGTCCAAAAACAATTTCAATCTCTCTCTCTCTCTCACACACACACACAGACATCCCTAAAGTACCTCCCAAGTAATGATTAGGTAACAATAAGGCAAACCTGCGCAATACAGATTTGGAAACATTAGGGTTGGAAATCATGTTGAGGAAAAAGAGGCCAGGTTTTTTCGCCTTTTGGGAGGGGCAGCTTTTATTTTGCCATTTGTTTATTTATCTTATTTTATTTTATTTTTTTACCTATGACAACTCTTTAGTTCCTAGTCGTCTTTTTCTTATTGAGTATAGTTGTCTTTCAATCACACTCCTCAGCACAAGCCGCTTGCCCACACTCTCAGCTACTACTTCTTACAGTGGGAATCAATCCTTTTTCCCATTCTTCAGGGCGCAACCCTACAGACTCCCTTGCGTCCCCAGAACGTCCAGGTCAACCTCCCCACCTAGAGTTCTTCCTTACTTCGAAAAGGTGCAAGAAAGAGCAGTGTTCTGTTTGTTTTTATTTTGGGGGGAACAAAGAGAGCCTTGAGGCTTCTTGTCAGAAAGCCTAAGCTCTTAGAGATAAGCCCACTCAACACCATTTCAAAAGTTCCAGCTGCTACACAGGGCTGGGGGCAGGATCAGCAAAACTCTATTTGCCCATCAAGTTAACTTGGTCACCCTGGAACCAGAGGCCAGGGTGACGGGGAGACATCCTAGGGCCCTGTGGCTTCTCCCTAGGGTCCCCAAACAACGGCGTAGGTCCTGGGATGCTTCCGGCCGGGCTTTGGGAGAGGCTGGCGCGGAGCAGGCGCTCTGGAGCAGGGTCTCGGGGGTCCCCGGAGCAGTCACGTGCTCCCCGCGCGCATCTAAAGCCCCCGCGGCTCCCCGCCCCCTCCTCCCCACCGCCACCTCCAAGTCCCGCTCCTGCGGCTGCCGCTGCTGCAGCCGCCGACGCCGCCTCCGGGGTGCGGGAGCGATCGCGCGGCCGCGTTCCCTGGAGCCGAGGGCCTGCAGCGGCCGGGACGCCCCGAGGTACAGGCGTCAGCCCCTCCCTGCCGCCCCCTTCGGCGCCGGGTGGGCCCGCACCGAGCGACCGTGCTGGTGCGGGCGCGGGCTGCGAGTCTGCGCAGGGCCCTAGGAGCCCGCACCCTGTCTCGGGTTCCAGGGGGTGGTCGGGGCTCCCAAGAGGACGGGGTGAGGAAGCCAAAGGAGGCGCGGCTGGAAAAATGGGGGGTTAGATTGGCGGAACGGGCGATCGTCAGGCGTGAAGGCACAGCGGGAAGGTACTGGGCTGAATTCTTTGGTGCCGCGCAGGTCCCTCCAGTCCCCAACTCACCCGGGGTGGAACAGGCACGAGCCGAAACCCCAAGGAGAGTGTCCGGGATCCGCGCTTGAGCCTCCTTGGGAGTGGGGAAAAGAGGGGTGGACAAAGCGCTGCCCGCGGCCAGACGAGCTCTGGGTGCAGCCGGCTGGCCTCCGAGCCTGGGGACCTGCAGCCCCCGCGGCGGCCGGGTCAGGGCTCAGCCCTAGAGGGTCTCTGGTGAGGCCGGGGCGCAGCTCGCGGGGCGCCGGCGAGGCGGTCCAGTATCGCGCAGTCCTGCCGCCGGCCCTAGACTGGGAGGCGGCTGCGCTCCTAGGTTTGCGCTCCTGTTTGCAAGGGGGCCTCAAATGACAAACGCTAGCAATAACGTACACCCGTAGAACTCGAATTCCAGAAACTGGAATTCTTGTTCTCAAGTTTACAAACCTTTAGTTTATTTTTTAAAGGAACTGAGGCATTTTGTTGGACCAAAGCCGAAAAGATTTTGCCACATAGACCATGGAAACAGCCTAAGGCTCTTTCAGCAGAATTGTGTAGCCCGAATGCAATTTTAGATTTCAAATTTCTCAAGGGAAGAGAAACTCTCCGTTAGAACTAAGGAGGGAGGGTGGCGCATGCTTGTGTGTTTCTCAGCTAAACAGAGCTGTGTTTATCTTTCCAATTCAAGTTTTACCCGATTTTAGCTTTAGGAATAAATTGTGGGAATATTTGGGAACATGAAATCTTGCCATTGTTCCAGGATCATTATAATTGATAATTTATCATTGCTAGAGAAAAGAATTACATGTATTTTATTTATTTGTGTGATTGGCACCTTTTGTGAGAAAAGTGATGTACATTTTCATAAGGCAGGAAATTATTCTAAGAAACCTTGTTTAAATATATGTATCAGTCTCTCAGTATCCTTTGAGTTCCCTGTAGTTCCTCCTATTATTCTTTTTAAGAACTATTTACTTTCCTAAAATACTTAAATCCTATTCAGAAGATTTCATTTGTCTAGGTGTCAGATATACACCAATTTATAAGAAAATTCCAATAAATCTTTACAGACACATTGCTTTATTAGAGTTGCCACAATTTAATGAAGGACTTTTCTTTTTTTCACTTTTTACTCAGAGAATTGAAGCTCATTGTCTCAGCCTGGAAATTTGATGGTGGGAGATACGATTACATACAAAATAAAAGCACAAAATATAGTAATTAGGTCCAACAAAGGTTTCACACCGTCCATATCAGATTTCTTGTCAAATAGTTTTTCATTTTTAAAATATTCTTTCTTTGGCTATACTTCATAATTTCTATAGTAATCTGAGTTGAAGTAAGCTTTACGTTTCATTACTTTTATTATGTATAAAATATTTGTGTTGCATAAAATGGTACAGTGCTCATAGTAGCACTTGTTGAAAAGCAGAGAATTATTAAGCATTTACATTTCCAGTGTAGGTTTACTTATTGTGTTTTTCAGGAAAAAGGAAGTGAAGGGGTAAGTTTAAGGAAAGAAATTTTTCGTGCTTTTTTTTTTTCATTTTAGAGTTGTTCTTCTACCTTAAATTTTCAACTTTAAAACAGAAGACCTAAATCTTATTGGACACAATTCTCTTAACGTTTAAACTATTCCCTGGCTACAAGGAGGTATTTTTAAAAAAAACTGCTTAACATGTCCACGCCCCCCTTCTCCATTTGCAATATCCATTATTTAGTTGTGAGAAGAAACTATTCATTGGAGCAAAGATTCACAGAATGCTGATTTTGTGCAGAGTACCATATTAGGTGTTGTATGTGTGTGTGTTTGTGTGGTGGGGCTAGAGGGAGAGCAGGAGAAAGTTGACTACAGTCACAGCAAAATAAAATGAATAAATGAATGTGGAATGAGTGAATAAATGCTAGGGGAGAGAGAATAAAAAGATAGTTTACTAATTGATCTATCAATAGCTACATAAGTATCCATTATATTCAGCAACAGTGCAAGTGTCCATGCTGTAGTGAAAGAGTGTATCATTGACAGTCAGGAAAATGCCATTCATTCATTCATTCATTATCCATTTAAGGACTTTTATATGTCAGTCTGCAGTTACTCACTGTATGACCTCTAATTAATCCCTCAGAGAATATTCCTTGCATAGTACCTTGTATTGTATTTGTCATCTTTATGTCATCAGAGTGGAGCAGAGCACCTAGCATATTATATGTTCAATAAATACTTATTGAATGAATAAAGGAAGGAACAACTAATCTTTCTTAGCTATTTATTAATGAAAGGGGCCTGTCCTTTAAAATTATATGTAAATTATTTGCTTTCTTAAAATACTCACATATTTCAGGGAATGAAAGAAATGTACTCAGTTTTTCTCCTATGTCCAATGAATACTCCGGATGGCATTTTCTTCATCTGTTTGCCAAAGAGACAGTGGTTTTCATAATTTAATAAATTCAGTATTTTATGTGCACATATTGAAAATAGGAAAGTTTTAGTAACAAAGTGTGCAATCAGATGTACTTCTTTTCATTTAAATAAACACATATGTTGTAAATATATTTTGCAATTTCAGTTTCATGTTGCTTATGCGATAGCCTTTATCAATGAAGATATCCAATTAAAAATTTTAAAGTGCAAAACTATCATTGTCTATGTGAGTATCTTTTCCTCATTTAATTTTAGGCCATTTAAAGCTTCTCTAATTTCAGTGGTTCTCTATATATGTGTATGTAAACACGCTTATACACACATAAGTGTGTACACACACACATATATAGTCAAACTCTATCCTGAATTTGCTCACATTCCCAGGATGATTCATTTCTGTTATTCTGAAGCTGTGGAAATTAAACTACTTTTCTATAATGATTAGTAACAAATATTAACTTAGCATCCACTATGTATAATATACTCTATTAAGTATCAGCACTACCATGAAAATAATTAAGACTTTCCCCTTATCTCCATTAGAATCTAATAGAGAGGTGTGGACACATACATTGGAGAAAATCTGAATGTTAGACTCAAAACTACATTTTCTTAAATCACTACGAATTGTGCTGCATTTCTCTTTCTTCAAGAAGTTTTGGACAGCAATTTTACTCTAGATAAGTGTCATCCACAGTTACATATCCTAAGAAAGCACAGAGCCATTGTAGAAAGAGCTAATTTCTTTCTTGTCCTTGCCTTGGTAGTAGAAAAAAAGGCAACAACAACTGACCTACCACAAAGTTAGGAGAAAAGGATTGATTCAAGAAAGTGAGTCAAAAGAACAACTAAGCAGGATTATAGTTACAAATGGCCTGTACATGTTATAGGTATAAATAGGATCATGAATAAGGTAGATCCAGCCAGGGCATTATCAGAACTCAGGAAATTAGGCAGAAACATCAATCAAAGCTGCTTTGATTAGAAGCTCACTGACCTATACAGGGTAGTTGCTGGGAAGCTATTTACTGGTAATGTGATGAATAAGATGATTCAGTAGGCCATGTGAGTCACTTTTGTACCAGTTATTATTTTTCACTTGAGGCAATATCAAGATAAATTGGTTTTTTTGTTTTGTTTTGTTTTTTATTTTTCTTTTTTTGAGACAGAGTCTTGCTCTGTTGCCAAGGCTAGAGTGCTGTGGCATCGGTCCTAGCTCACAGCAACCTCAAACTCCTGGGCTCAAGTGGGCTCAAACTCCTGCCTCAGCCTCTCGAGTAGCTGGGACTACAGGAGCTCACCACCATGCCCGGCTAATTTTTTGTTTTTATTTTTAGTTGGCTGGCTAATTTTTTCTATTTTTAGTAGAGACTGGGTCTCACCCTTGCTCCGGCTGGTCTCAAACTCCTGACCTCAAGCTATCCTCTTGCCTCAGCCTCCCAGAGTGCTAGGATTACAGGTGTGAGTCACCACACCCGGCAAGGTAAATTGTTGGTTAGAGTCTAAGAATGAATGAATATGATCCTGAGCTTTTGAATTAATTTATGTTTAAAGGGATTTAATTAGCTTCCAGAGGGTAATTCAGTCTACATAGAATCAGTTGTAGAAGTTCTGAGAAACTTTCAACACTTCTCATAGCACGGTGATGACTATATCATCCTTTTTGAAACTTGCTATATATAAAACTGAAGTTAAACTGATTTATAATGAATGTATATGTACACAATAGGATTTCCTATTTGGAAATTTATTGGACCAGGACCTAAAAGTCCCTCATATATTGAAGATAATAGTGTTTACTATTAATTTAAATATACATGTATTTTACAGCTTTGAGTATAATTATTCAATTATATTTCTAGAAATAAGTAGAAAATATATATTGATATATAGTAAAAGTGCTTTTATAACTACATATATATCAAGATCTCTGTAACAATGTATATTCATCAGAATTAATTAACTATTGCTGTTTTGAGTTTTCTATAGGAAATTCTTGTTAAAAAAAAAATGAAATTGCTTATTTTTCCAAAGAAGAGGAGGAGTTCCTTTGTCTCTTATTGATATGTTATAAGCCAGCAGTCCCCAACCTTTTTGGCACCAGGGACTGATTTCATGGAAGACAATTTTTCCACGGACTGGGGGTGGGGGATGGTTTCTGGATGATTCAAGCACATGACATTTATTGTACAGTCAAACCTCTCTGCTAATAGGAATCTGTATTTGCAGTTGCTCCCCAGCGCTAGCATCACCGCCTCAGCTCCACCTCAGATCATCAGGCATTAGATTTCCATAAGGATCACGCAACCTAGATCCCTCACATGCGCAGTTTATAGTAGGCTTCATGCTCCTATAATCTAATGCTGCTGCTGATCTGTCCAGAGGCAGAGCTCAGGTGGTGATGCAAGTGTTGGGGAGTGGATATAAATACAGATGAAGCTGGGCTCGCTAGCCCACCTCCTGCTGTGCAGCCCAGTTCCTAACAGGCCAGGGACTGGTACCTGTCTGTGGTCCGCGGGTTTGGGACTGCAGTTATAGGGAATTTAGTGCCTCATCAGGCAGTACCATCAAATCTCTAATACGTAGAGGCAAATAAGTAGTGGTATTGTGGTGTGACACTAATTTCATTTGAAATGAAAACAATTTATTTTGAAGAATTATATTAGTATCGCTTCTACATTTAATTTTAAGATACAATGTTTTCCTTAAACAACATAAATTCATTAACTCTTTTTTTTGCCGAAACATATATACAGTTTATGAATTAAAAAATAAACAGGTGAATTTTATCTTTAAAAATGCCAACAGCACTGCTGGTCATTCAGTGGTTGTCCTAATCCATGATAATCTGGCACATTTTACAGGACTGGGAACTGATCATGGAATGATTTTGTCATCAGCATGTGTCTATATAATCAACAATACAGCTTGATAACATTTATTGAGTGCCTAATATATACACCTGTGTCCTGGCATAGTGTTCCTACACTTGAGGAACTTAGATTTTGAGCACTGTATAAACTAGATAATATTTAGTTTGCTAAGTTTTTGTTCAAATTTTATATTCTCTCATAAATATTTATTTAACAGCTGCAGTGAAGTTACTATGTCATGTATAGTGATGGATACCACTGTGAGTAATAGACAGTTTCTCCTTTTCCATTGCTAATAAATAAGGTACATATAGGTAGGCATTATAACTGCAACTAAAGCAGATTGTGACTTGTAGCATCAGACAACTATAAACAAAGCATTATGGGAGTTCTGAAGAGAGGGTCACATCCAGTTGAGTTGACCAGGGGACACTTTAGGACAGGTGACTTTTAAGTTTGCCTTGTTTCAGGTAGGAATGAAAGGAATTCTTAAGGTAAGTTTATGTGACTACATTATGTACCAAGTATCTTGACTAGAAAATAATATTAATGAGCTATTATAAATTATGTATCTTGATGTTCTTATCTGCATTTGCCTTTTCCTTTCTGCACATTATTTACCCACCCCAGAAATTTAAAAAATAAAATCTGCTACTTTAACACGAGTTAATACAACATAGAAGTTATAGAATTAAACTTACTGTAATTGTTGATATTTGCACTGCATTTGTAACCAATTAAAAACCTCATAAACTTTCTTAGCTGATGAAAAAGGTAATGGGAACAAATTGTAAAATTTAGTTTCCCTCTGAATAGATTAATTTAAAGTGGTCATGTAATTTTTTTCACATTACTAACAAATGTCTTTTTATCTCAAGCAGGACTATAATATGGATTTAGAGCTCAAGGAGTATTATAACAAGACACTTTCTGCAGAGAATGATACTACTGCCACTCGGAATTCTGATTTTCCAGTCTGGGATGACTATAAAAGCAGTGTAGATGACTTACAATATTTTCTGATTGGACTCTATACATTTGTAAGTCTTCTTGGTTTTATGGGGAATCTACTTATTTTAATGGCTCTCATGAAAAAGCGTAATCAGAAGACTACAGTAAACTTCCTCATAGGAAATCTGGCCTTTTCTGATATCTTGGTTGTGCTATTTTGCTCACCTTTCACACTGACCTCTGTCTTGCTGGATCAGTGGATGTTTGGCAAAGTCATGTGCCATATTATGCCTTTCCTTCAATGCGTGTCGGTTTTGGTTTCAACTTTAATTTTAATATCAATTGCCATTGTCAGGTATCATATGATAAAACATCCTATGTCTAATAATTTAACAGCAAACCATGGCTACTTTCTGATAGCTACGGTCTGGACACTAGGTTTTGCAATTTGTTCTCCCCTTCCTGTGTTTCACAGTCTTGTGGAACTTCAGGAAACATTTGGTTCAGCATTGCTGAGCAGCAGGTATTTATGTGTTGAATCGTGGCCATCTGATTCATACAGAATTGCCTTTACTATCTCTTTATTGCTAGTTCAGTATATTTTGCCCTTAGTTTGTCTAACTGTAAGTCATACCAGTGTCTGCAGGAGTGTAAGCTGCGGATTGTCCAACAAAGAAAACAGACTGGAAGAAAATGAGATGATCAACTTAAGTCTCCATCCATCCAAAAAAAGTGGACCTCAGGTGAAACTCTCCAACAGCCATAAATGGAGTTATTCATTAATCAGAAAGCACAGAAGAAGATACAGCAAGAAGACGGCATGTGTATTACCTGCTCCAGCAAGACCTGCTCAAGAAAACCATTCTAGAACACTTCCAGAAAACTTTGGCTCTGGGAGGAGTCAACTCTCTTCATCCAGTAAGTTCATACCAGGGGTCCCCATTTGCTTTGAGATGAAACCTGAAGAAAACTCAGATGCTCATGAAATGAGAGTAAAACGTTCTGTCACAAGAATAAAAAAGAGATCTCGAAGTGTTTTCTACAGACTGACCATGTTGATACTAGTGTTTGCTGTTAGTTGGATGCCACTACACCTTTTCCATGTGGTAACTGACTTTAATGATAACCTTATTTCAAACAGACATTTCAAGTTGGTGTACTGCATTTGTCATTTGTTAGGCATGATGTCCTGTTGTCTTAATCCAATTCTATATGGATTTCTTAATAACGGAATTAAAGCTGACTTAATGTCCCTTATACACTGTATTCATATGTCATAGTTCTCACTGTTTACCAAGAAAAGAAAAAATGTTTCAGTCATCTAAGATATATTCGTGATAACTATGTCTGTATAATAAATAGAAATTTTGTTAATATATGGAATTTAATTTATGTGAAAGAGTTCAGGATTTTAATGTCAGTTCATAATATATGGAAGATAATTTTAATAATATAATTAATTTATTTAGTTGTATAGAGTCAGTGTCAATCCAATCTGTAACTTTATTTTTAAAGGTAGTATTATCTTCTATTTCATGTTGTCCTGTAAAAAATGAATTGTATTTTTTGCTTAAAATAAAAGTAATATTTAACCAAGTCAGTATTTTGTCCAAGAATATAACAATAAGAAAAAATATTTTCTTCAGGATTATTTAATTTCAAATTTAAGGAATTTCTATAATCTATCTGTCTTCATTTCTACTCCACAGGCTTCTTAATTTTTCTATTTTGAAAATACAGAAAACATTTAGTAGGCCCAGAAAATCATAACTAAATGACAGAGGTATGCCCAAATTATGATTATAATTTAACATTGATTACAGTTTTGAAATTCCTACAGGAAAATGCCTATCTCCTATTATTGAGAATTGGTCAAATTGTCAATGTAACTTCACTCTCCTAGTAATACACAATTAATTTACCAAATAAGAATAGGTCTTAAATAATGTCTACACTTACACCACAATATTAAACTGTAAGTCATAGAGTGTCTGCAGGAGTATAAGCTGCCTATTATCCAACAAACAATACAGACTGGAAGAAAATGAAATGATCAAGTTAATTCTTCATCCAGCTGAAAAGAGTGTGCCTCACATGAAAATTTCCAGCAGCCATAAATGGAATTATTAAACACTACCAAATAAAGGTTTTTTTCATATACACCTTTTATAAAACATGAGGTGTAAATGGTATCTGTATTTCCAGTTATTAAATAATATGGCAGAATATTGAAATGTGCACACATAATAAAGTTAATTTTTTTGGCCACAATATAGAATGATTAATACACTTTATGCCATTTCAATACTGAAGTCTCCTATGCTATCTTACTAAATTGTAGTCAATTTTTTTCAATTGTTAGAACTTTTTGTTTGTTTTAGCCAGTTTTTTAAAGAACTAATAAGTCTCTGAAAACAACTGAGCATTTGCACATAAGGCTCAGATGTGCAAAATATTCCTATAACTGATTTAAACATTCCCCTGCATTGATTCCTGTTCATAATAAGGGAAAACAAAACAAACAAAAAGCCTTTAAGCTTGCAAGTATTTAGGCTGGTAAATATTTAATCCATAAAAGTCTAAAATTTGGGGGGGGGGGCTTTCTTTCTGCCCCCTCCCTCCTCCTACACAAAGGAAGTGATTGTGATCTCAAGCCCTAAGGAAAAAAGTGCCCCCTGCTGGCTCCTGCTGAACTCCCATTGAGAAGTGATGATTTTTCCTGGTCTCCATGTTACATCAGTCTCTGCCTCTGCTGTCTAATATATGGTCTGTTCTTAGCAAGGTTAAGACCAGAGAGTCCAGCCCCAGAATCTCCCACCCCTGCTGACAGCAGGACTTACCCTCTCATTGACTTAAAGACTCATTGATTGGGTCTCAGCCTCGTCCTCAAACCTCCAATTTGTTCCAGGTTTAGGCTGTCTACTCTGTGGAGTCTTCCAATGTAGTCAGTGACATTGCCCTTTGCCAACTCTGGGAACTATTGGGGGACTTTGCATTCATCAAGGCGGGAAGTTATGAAACTCTACTCCACACGTAGGTCACACAGAATTGAGACATGCAGCTTGGGTTTACTCAAGCCTTCTCTCTGCCCAGACACTTTCTACTCTGTTGTGTCTACCTCATGTTGATACAATAGCTCTCTCTTTTTCAGTCCTTTTTATTGTTTTTGAATCAGGGTCTCACTCTGTTGCCCAGGCTGGAGTGCAGTAACATGATCATAACTTACTGCAACTTCTAACTCCTGGGCTAAAGTGATCCTCCTGCCTCAGCCTCCCAAGTAGCTGGGACTACAGGTGTACACCACCATACCCAGCTATATTTTTAAAACATTTTCCATAGAGACAGGGTCTCACTCTGTTGCCCAGGCTGGAGTGCAGTAACATGATCATAACTTACTGCAACTTCTAACTCCTGGGCTAAAGTGATCCTCCTGCCTCAGCCTCCCAAGTAGCTGGGACTACAGGTGTACACCACCATACCCAGCTATATTTTTAAAACATTTTCCATAGAGACAGGGTCTCACTCTGTTGCCCAGGCTGGAGTGCAGTAACATGATCATAACTTACTGCAACTTCTAACTCCTGGGCTAAAGTGATCCTCCTGCTTCAGCCTCCCAAGTAGCTGGGACTACAGGTGTACACCACCATACCCAGCTATATTTTTAAAACATTTTCCATAGAGACAGGGTCTCACTTGCCCAGACTGGTCTCGAACTACTGGCCTCAAGTGATCCTCCCATCTTGGCCCTCCAAACTGCTGGGATTATAGGTGTCAGCCACCATGCCCAGTCTCATTCCTGTTTTAGACCTTTAGACCTGAGGGGTCACAAGCCCCCTCAGTTTTTAGCTCCCCTCTAATCTATCTGGTGCTGTATGAGTGTCCTTCCCAAGTTTTTATATTATAGCAGATGGAAAAAGTGAAAAAAAAAAATACTTGGCTAACTTTTGATTTTCTCTTTTTTCCCCTCTCCTTTTCATTCTAAGGGCTTCTCCTTCTCCCTTTGCTCTGCACTATGGCTTATGCAGTAAAACTGTCTGCAGAACATCAAGGTTTGCTTTCGGAAAGGGAAGCTTTTTGTGATTTTTTGTGATTAAAATCTTTTCCCTCTTTCCCTTCCTCTTTGTCTCACCGTGGACAAAATAAAAATTATAAAAAAAAAAAGAAGAAGAAAGAAAAAAAGAAGTGTAAGCTGAAGACTGACCTCCCATTAAAAGCAATAGGCATTTGCACTTTCACTAGGGCCATCAATGTCAAGGTTCAATGTTAGTGGCTGGAGGGGGAAAAAACTGACTGATAAGGGCCAATATAAATGCATAAGGAGGTATTTTATCCTGTCAGAGTAACTTACAGTTGCAAATGTGCAATAACTGTCAAACTTCACAGATTTTCACAGAGGTGTAAATGGTATCTGTATTTCCAGTTATTAAATAATATGGCAGAATATTGAAATGTGCACACATAATAAAGTTAATTTTTTTGGCCACAATATAGAATGATTAATACACTTTATGCCATTTCAATACTGAAGTCTCCTATGCTATCTTACTAAATTGTAGTCAATTTTTTTCAATTGTTAGAACTTTTTGTTTGTTTTAGCTGTTGTTGATAGATGAGTTTAGCTAAGCTGGATAAACTAATTTGGGGCTCTTAAACTATTGAACTCAAAGGAAGCAATTTATCTTCCCTAACCAGAAATGAGTGAATGTTCTTAATAACAGGAAGTTGAGAAGTTTGGATGGGTTGGTGGATAGAAGTCATTAAGATTGGGATTATTGGTTTTAGAAGATTATTATGAATAATAATTTCTTTCATGGAGATTTGCTTAGTGACTTACACAATTTATGTTCATTCAACTCTCCGTTGCTCAAGGGCTGATTATCCAACTTTTTTCTATTCTTTCCTGGTGTCTGACTTGATTACTCATTCAATACCACCTTCAGAAAAGCATGGCTAGGGAAAATAAATGGAGATGAAATTATAAACAGTCAATCTCATTACTTTTTCACAATTATTTAAAAATATTTAATTCAGGAAGAGATGTTAAATTGAGTTTTAATGATTATTTAAATTATTCTGCTAGCTATGTTGACCATTACTTTGAATAATAAAACAGTATATGGAAAAAAAATAAAAAAAGAAACCTGAGGAAAGCACAAAGAACAACTAAAATAATTAAATGATGAATAAATGCATATGAGGATTATTTTAGTCAACAGATATTTATTGAATATCTACTGTATACCAGGAACTCTTCTAGGTGCTTGGGATATATTAGTGAACAAAACAAACCAAGAAGATCCCTGCTCATTTGGTATTTGCTTTCTGGGAGGTGGGGGGTCAGTGGCAGGAGGTGGACGAGCAATAATCAATAAGAACCACAAAAAGTGAGTTACGTAGTAATGATACAGTGTACAAATACATGTATTGTCTCCTAAGACTACTATTAAAACGTACACAAGCTGGGTGGCTTAAAACAGCAGAAATTTATTGTCTCACAGTTCTAAAGGCTAGAGGTCTGAAATCAACGTGTCCACAGGGTCATGCTCCATCTGAAACCTGCAGGGGAACCCTCCTTGCCGCTTCCTTGCTTCTGTGGTTGACCAGCAGTCTTTGATGTTCCTTGCAGCTGCATCACTCCAATCACGGGTCTTGGTTGTCACATGATGTTCTCCTTGTGTCTCTGTGTTCAAATGTCAATCTTCTTATAAGGATACCAGTCATATTGCCCACCCCTACACACACACTCCAGTAGACCCTCATCTTAATTAACCTAATTACAGCTTCGATGACCCTATTTTCAAATTAAGTGACATTCTGAGTTCCTAGACATTAAGATTTCAGTGTTTTTTGTGGGGGACACAATTCAACACATAACAATATAGTAATGATTATTAGTAGTAGCTAGAGCTTTAAAACCATATATAGCAGGGTCAGAGAGGGTGTGCTGATGGCAGGATGGGGAGAAGGGAGGAATGTAATTTCCAATGTGATGGCTCCAGAGCCCTCACTGGTAACTTTGTGCAAAGACTTGAGAGAGGTGAGGAAGTTAGCAGGGAAGAGAGCACTCAAGCAGAAGGAATAGCCAATGCAAAGGCCTTGAAGTGACACTTTGAGTGTCACAAGAACAGGAAGGAAATCACTGTAACAGAAGTGCATTCAACAGAGGGAAATGAGATAATGAGCTGATTCAATAACAGTTCTCAAAGGTCCTTGTAGGCATTTGTAAGGTTGTTGAATTTCACTCTTAGTAAAACGGGGCACTATCGTGGATATTTACCAGAGATAGGACATAATCTGACTTACACTAAAGGGATCATTCTAGTTATGAGAATAGACTATGTTTCTCTGTCTTATAATGTTAGCAACCACGGATGCTTAATAATGCATATATATGTGTGTGTGTGTGTGTGTGTGTGTGTGTGTGTGTGTGTGTGTGTATTCCCTGGGGTTGAAAATGATGATGTCTTAATTTTCTTTTTTTTCCCATTTATCAGGTTAAATATATTAATGAAAAGATATTCTCCTTTATCTATTTGGTTGTCCAATGGAACAATTCTTTTAGAAAAGATAGGATGAAGGTTTGGTACTATTTCTTTGTTTACTACTTGTCAGAAAGTGATCAACTCATGGATTTAAACACATGTGATGGGTTTTGATCCATTGTCTTTATTGTCCTTATTGTAGAGACTCAAATAGTTCCATCTTTGGCTAGCGGGATCACCTTCATGCTGCCTCAGATCATTTTATTCTTTTGGTTATTATCTGTGAGAGGGTAAGGTCCAGTAGAAGCTACTTAATCACAATAAGAGAACTCCATTATGTACACTCTAAATCATAAATGATAATGAAAAACTTTGGAAGAATGAGAGTTTCTAAACCCTGGAATTTTAAGTTTCTCTCCCTTTCTATCAGTAGGTCTACTAAAGGAGTTGAATATCAGGAGCTAGACAGTATAATATTGAACCTAGATCATCTTGAACACTTTTAATTATTTTATTGCATTTCATATAATTTGTTTATAGATCAGGTTAATGCTACTGACACAGTCCAATGTAAATTAGATACATTCTCAAAAGATTTAAAAGCAAGAACATTTCAGTAGTAGATATTCAGGAGAAAAATTTAGGAAATAACTTTTTTAGGTGGTATGATGGCCAGAGTCTTGCACTACTCTCAAATTCACCATACAGGCCTTTTTGATGATAGTGATACAAGGATGCCAAGATATTACAGTTATATTCTTGTACATTAACCATGAAAATTTTTGTTCCTAGTATTCCATCCTAAATAGAGGCCTACAATCCGTTATCTATCATTACTGACCTGATCTGATCTAAACTCACATGAGGCTAATTACGGTCTTACTTATCCCATTTAGCACGTATATTCATGCATTTTGCTGCAAAAATATTAATATTTATTATTATAGAAAGCTACCCTAGACCATATTGGGGGTAGCAAATAATATATAGCATAGATACCCATATAAAGATATATCAATATTTTTCTAAATACATCTGACCTCAGAGTTTTAGATAAAGACTTGTGCATATGCAATGTATATACCTACTAGTTACTTATTATCCTCATCAACCACATTTCAGTAAATAATGTCTTTGAATATTCTTTTATCCTGTATGTATGTATGTATGTAGATGTGTCTTTAAAAGAAGTCACAGTGGATCTGTCACACAATTATAAATATCCTAGTTCTCACCTAGATCCAAAATTTTGGAGTCTTTTCTTAGATTTTAGTTTGGGAAACGTACTACTATTTAAACTCCCTAATCCTTGAGATAAGAGCTCTGGAATAGCAATAGTTTTTGTCTGGTGTGGCAACTGCGATTAGTCTTGGGTGCTTGGATACTATGTAGTAGGGGTTGTAAAGGCTCCTTTGGTCTCTGGAGGGAGGGGTTGATATGAATAATGATTAGAGTCCTCTCTGGAGAGAGAGAAGCAAAATCAGAGCTGCACTAGTGTTGATCATGCTTCAATTCATTCTCTTTCTACTACTCCAGATTTAATCTTTAGCCTCTCCCTCTTTAAACAATTGAATAGAAACTTACCAATTATAAAGCATATTAATGATTAATATCATAAAAATATGGAGTATGATTTTACCATCATCAACAATGGAAGTTTATTATTTGCCCAACACACTGAAGACACTTCCACGTGAATGATCTGGTTTGCATCCCTGCCTTCAAGGACAGGCTATTAGGTACTGCTGGGGGCCAGTGTTTCCTTAGTGTGTTCTCTAGAACTTCAGGTAGCTCATGGAAGTGTTCTGGACCACTGAAATCACTAAACGCACTAATAGGTGCTGTTTAAATGTCTATTAAAATAATATTTATTGCCTAGTCTCCTT
This sequence comes from Propithecus coquereli, assembly GCF_000956105.1. Classification (NCBI taxonomy): domain Eukaryota; kingdom Metazoa; phylum Chordata; class Mammalia; order Primates; family Indriidae; genus Propithecus; species Propithecus coquereli. The sequence goes on from NW_012147953.1 coordinate 828,760, forward strand.
CCTTTTAACAGAACAGTTTTGAGAGTTCTCATGAGCACACTGAACCAAAGTTAGGGTGATTAGTGTAGGCCAGAGAGCCCATCCGTGACACAATAACTTAGTTGCTAAAGCACTTAGCAGAACACTGTAAACAACAGTGATACTTTTGACCATTATGATGTTTGTAATTATTTTAATATTTAGACTTAGGTTGTTTAATATGTACCACTGTTTCATAGGAAACATAAGGAGCACTGTGTTAAGCTACACGTTAATGAAGAGAATGAACATGGTGATATGTCTGCAAATTTGTCTCACGATGCTATTTGACAGCTTTAGAAATTACATTATCTAAGTTAAAATTTTATATAGCATATTAAGATATCTCTATACCTAATAAAAAGATTGTTTAAATGAGAAAATAACTGGGCCTATTTAGTGTTTGATTTATTGGGAATAAAGGTTATCTAAATCTACAATAAAAATAAAGCTTTGGAGAGTCTTGCTTTACAAACAGAAGCCTAAACTTCTAAAACATTTAATCATGTAGAATCAAAATGCAAAAACATTTTTGAAAGTTGAATTTATGAAGTACAAAATGAAACAATTCCAAATAGGTTGTGAAAGCAAGTTTTAGGGGTTTCTTTGGTATATTATTGACTTTATAAATATTTAGTTGCATCTAAATCTATAGTTTAAAATGTATCTGCTATCAAAAACTATAATTTTTATTTGTGAATTTGTGAAATGATTCCAAGTTATTTTAAAGTAAGTGAAGTATCATGTGTAAGTGCAAAAAAATAAAATCAAAATCTCTCTAGAGATGTAGTTAATATTGTTAAAGATCATTTAACATCCCCCTTTCCCTAAAGTTAAAAACAAAGACTATATTAAGCAGCAGCTCGGGAAGTCTCAATAGATAGTTGTGTATGCATACACAGTGCTGAGCTAAGAGTCTGGGTGGCGATTCGGGAGACAGGAAAGAGACAGACAAAAGAGGTTCACTATAATCTTGGACTTTAGTGACTGTTTATTCTTGGTCTTTGTTCAAGTCTGCTGATTTAGGCTCCCCACTCTCAATACTGACCAATTTGATATCCTCTTCCCCAATTAGCCTGTCTCACCTCTCTTTTTTTCTAGAATTATCCAAGCATCTTTCAATGTATTTTTTCCTATCATTTTCCTACATCTTTTCTTTTTTTTCTATTGTGCATCCTGATTAAAACTATAATAGATTAGCCTCTACCTTTACTTTAATGATTTTTTTTAAAAGGACAATGAGATTCCTATCAGAAAGAATGTCCTTTTTTGACTTACAAGAACATGGTAATGGGAAGATTTGTCTTTTGTTTCAACCTAACTCTGTCTTCATAAGAGGTCTCTTGTCAGAAGTGGTGACACTTTTCAGACCACCATGTTGGTCCACTCAGGGTTCATGCAGCAGACACCTGGATTCAGATTCTTTTTCAATTCCCAAGTCCCTTAAGGAATATATGTCCATTTTTTTCTGCCTCTATTTTACCAAAACCTAAGTTTCTTTGCTTCTTATATCCTACAATAAAACAGATCAGATACCTACACATAGCTGAATTTTTTCCATCCTGTTTCCAACTACTTTAAAAGCTGTAGTAATTTGGCACGTAATCAAAAGGTATAGGAATGGGGGAGAGAGAAATGGCATGGATAATCTAAAGGAAATGTTTCGTTGACTTTGTTGTGCCTTTTTGTGATCCAGGAAGGTCATAGGGTTTTCCTCGAGCCCCTGGGTAATGGCGGGGACCTTGGAATAATTGACTGCCTTTTGCCTGGTGGTCTTCAAGCCAGCCTGGATGCAAACTAGAAAATATTCTCTCTCCCACCTCTCTTTTGGGGAATTATTATTCCACCCTGGATCAGTCACCCTGGAAACTACTGTTTCACCCACTGGATATCTAAGATCTGAAAGGTGTAGTCTGTTTGCAAACTTTTGTGCCTTCATTAACACTCTGGATTCTCAAAATCATTTAAAGTTTGGCTTAGAATAACATGAACATCTTTCCAAGCCAAATCATAGGCTAAATACAAATGCTGAAATGTCTCTACGTATTTATCAGGGTGATCAGTATAGCTTCCCAGATCCTGCTTTATTTGTTTTAACTCTACTAAACTAAAAGGCTTATGGAGCAAGGGTGGTCCGAACTTCCCTGCTGCTTCCACCAAGGGCAGGAGCTGAGTTGTCTTTCCCCCTAGTGGAGGTACATACAGCACCACCATCCCCTTTGTAGGGCCCCCTTTAGGCCTCCCTGGGCATGAGGGCATCTAAGAACAGGTGGGAACCTGAGGAGGATCTCTTAACACCATAGTCATACTTGGCTCCAAACATCCCTTGCACCACTAAGGATTTTCCCATAAATAAAAGAAAACTTGTATATATTGTATTTTGGCCTATTTTTCTTCCCTTTTGCAAAAGAGGTCAATTGTAAGATGGTGGGGTGATTTAGAGTTCCATGTGGTGGCTGCTGTTCTCCGCTGTCCAGCTTGTACTGTGGTCAGACGGTTGTGCAGAAGATTAAACATTTTTTCTTCAGAGTGTCTAGATCAAACTTGTCCCAGTTGGAGGGAAAAAGATGGGGGAAAGAAAAGGGAGAGCAACTGGGATCTGTTAGAGCTGGGTGTCCCCAAGTAATAACCCGGGCCATGATGTCAAGGAACAAAGAGGGAAAGAGAATCTACTGGGGTGTGTTAGAGCTAGATGTCCCCAGGTAACAAGCCGGGGTGCACAGCAGAGGAACCGGAGGGAAAGGGGAGAGGCTATACCCACTGGGGTCTGTTAGAGCTGGGTAACAATCTGGACCATGTGGACAAAGTACTGGTCCAGACATCTCTTTTCTGATTCGTAGGAAGAAAGGCTGTGCATGACCCCTCAAACCTAAGAGCCTCTCATTTTTTAAGTACCAGTACAAGGATATCTAATGGTATAATGACCTGGTGCATTTGTAAAAGCACCAATGATTGGGTGGTCAGTCACAATAAGGAAGGCACTTCCTGGGACAGAGTGAAAGAAACAGCTTGAAGGTGAATGAGAAAGGCCTGATAAAACCAGGGGTGCAGGTATTTAACTGAGCCCCATGTGGGAGAGATATGCTGGGGGTAAATGCAGAAATGACGTCTTAAGGCAACCCAGATATGTTCATGTACAGGCATGCCCACAAGCTGTATAAACCCTCAGGTCCTTAAAGGACACTAACAAAGCACTGACTGAGTCCCACTTTGCTTATTACTGGGCATTTCAATTTCACTCTGAGTGAGTGAGCCAGGCACTAGATGGCTTAGTGCTGACAAAACCCTGGGAGGAAACATTGTTTAGCCTTAACACGGGAAGGGGCCACAAGCATCTCATGAGATCAGAAAGAAAAGTACGTTGCCAAAACCAACATGAAGCCCAGAAATGCAAAAGTCATAGTGCAGAGCCCTCTTCCCTAAAGTGAAACGAAATGAAAAACTTCTCCCCTACCACAAGCGATACATTCCCAAACTTCTTAGCACACGCCCGGGTTTAGCCAAGAACCCAACCATGCAGTCTGAAAAATGGCACGGGTGGAAAAGCGAAAGCAAGAGCCAGTGCCCCCTCAAATGCTGGCTGCAAAGCAGAAACACCCAAAGCAAGAATGTTATCATGGAGAAAGGTGAGCTGGCTGGCCTAGGCAGAAGCATCCCAGTCACGACACTAAATATGTTTGGTTGCAATCTGAAATGTTGGTTTTTGGTGAGTTCATGGCCAAAGAATGACCAGACATGCTAAAGTAAGGCAAGCATGAAGATGAAGTTTATTGAGGAGGGAAAGATAGGATTATAGAGCAAGGGCAAGATATAGGTTCACAGAGTGTGATATATATACCACAGATAATGACTGGACCCATTGTCTAGCAAAAGAGAGAGAATGCTTGGTTATGGTCTGGGACTTGTTGTATAGTGTCCGGATAGGGACCTCCCTCTGACTCAGACATTATCGTGGAACCGATTTGATAGGACAGTTGGGAGTTGTATAACCTGAGTCTTACTTCCCATGTAGATCTTCCATGAGCCTCTCTGAGAGCCAATTTGGTGGGGGGGTGAATCACAACGGCATCCACTTTTGTCCCTAGGAGACCTGGAATCCCTCGCTATCTACCTAACAAATCAATCAGCAAATGTTTACTGGGAAAAGGGCTTTGTTCCCCACAGTTTAAAGCTGTTCTGTTCTTTTGAAAAACTGCAGTAGAGAAAAAACCAAGAACCTGATCAGCTGGCAAAAAAAGGGTAAAATTTTTTTTTGTCTTACCTGCCAGGGATCCTGTCCTCTCTCTCTGTACAATCTGGCTGATAAAATCACAGTTCGTCTGTTTTGATTAATGGGAGAAAGACGATTTATATGATTAGTCTTAATGCAGGTACTTTGTGATACAAATTCACATTTTTTTAATCTTTTTTTTTCTCCCAGAGATAGGGTTTTCCCCTGTTGCTCTGTGTTTCTGCATTGTTTGTCATAAAAGCCCCATTTGTAAGGGTTTTTTGTCATCTCTATCTTAGCCTATTTCTGGGAGAATAAGGGGAACTTTGTAATTGTTTGTTCTCTGAAGAAACTATTAGTATGAGATTAAGTCATTTGAGAATAAATGCATCATTAGAAGGTTAATGGCCAAAAGATTCTTTAAATTAAAAGATGGATTTTAGAGATCCGTTAATCTAAACAATTGCCTTTTTGTATTAGTAGTAGAATTGGATTTAAAAAAGACACATAATAGTCTTATGGCTAGCCTTAAAATCTTTTTTAACAAATTAAAGAGCAAAGTCTGACTTTTCTAAAAGATAAAATTCCTTCGTATGCTATCCCTGTGGGAATGACAATAGAAGCCAATTTATCTTGTAACCTGATCATCAAAATGCTGTGCTTTCACCCTAACAGTTTCTGGGTTTGGTTCCCCATCAGGAAATAAGTCTGCTTTGATTTTATGTAACTTTTGCCATTTATTCTATGGATAATCTTTAATTTCCTGTTTTCTTCCACCTGTGAAAGGCACATGAGGCTTTTAGACTTTTATACGTAAATGGTCAGCTAAGAAACTGAGACCCCAGAAAATATGGCTGGACAGAAATGTGTGTTATACCTGGTTTATGGCTAGCTAGACTTTCCTTTCTTTCAGCTGTTTTTGCGGCTTTTCTGGACTGCATAAAAACTGTTTTCCACCTCTTTAGAGTCATCTCTTGCTTCCTTGATTAAAATATAACCTTAGTTAAGGTCCATTGGTTTCACTTAGAATGATATCTTTAGTTAAAAATTTCAAAAGCAAAAATGTCAACTGTTTGTCCCAGCTAAAATCTGCTGCTTCTAATGGCCCAGCCTCCTTAAGAAACTCTGGAAAAAAATAGTCACCACTCACCCCTCTTTCATGGATCTTCTGTTTTCCCTGTTTTCCTTATGGAGTCTAAAAGGTTAAAAACAGGTTCCTTTCAGATATAAAATCTGCCCTTTTTGTATCATTTTACCTTTTTAGCTTTCAGGGATACCAGAAATTACTTTGTAGTATAAAAACAATTAAGCTTTGGATTCTCAGTCCTGTTCCAGAGGTCAATGTCTCTATTTTTGTGCCAGTACCAAGCTGTTTTAATCACTAGAGCCTGGTAGTACAGCTTAAAGTCAGGTAAACTGATACCTCCCAGTTTGTTCTTTTTACTTAAGATTGCTTTGGCTATACGAGGTCTTTTCT
>NW_012147953.1:835994-836959 GCF_000956105.1 Propithecus coquereli
GAAGGATGGACATATTTGAAACACGGACTTCGGTGGGGGGGGGAGGAACCAAGGGCAACACACGTAACCTAAACATATGTACACCCATAATTTGCTGAAATAAAAAAAAAACAAAAACAAAAAAAAAAAACAATTAAGCTTTAGTGTGTGTCATGGCTAGACAGAAATGGCCATGTTGAAAGCAACTAAATTTACTACGAGAGGCTTCTCCATTTCTTAGATCTTAGATTTAAAAAAAGTGTAGTTTGAACACTTATTTCTGTGATTGTATGTTGCCTTGGCATCCATTTTTATCTTCCTCTAGCATACCCAAACTCCTTCTTAAAGGGGCTTAGGTTTTTCTCTCTCTGTGCTTGAAAATGTTAATTAATGCCCTGTTTCCTCTGAGACTTAATGAGGGCTTAGGCTATGTGTGACACAGGAGAAATCTTGGCTGTTCCACTCTCAATGACATGGTTGAAACCCAATTTTCCTTTTGAACTGATGAGTTTTCCAGTCTCACAGCTAGAGTTTTAAAATCAAGACTGTAGGATCCTTATATGCATGTGTGCATGTCATAAATTCAGGAAATAAGTTCCAATGCTTTTCAAATTCATGTGACTTTAGTAATCTTTAATGAATAAAGAGAGTTTTAAAAATCATTGGTAAAATAAAATAAAAACATCCTCAAAATTTGATTTAGATATTTTCTCCTGAACCTGTTGGGTTAAAACCTATCTCTGCTACATGTTTTAAGGTCATAAAACTGCTGCTTCTGTAATATTTTTAATATTTGTCTGGATTTGATTGTGAGCTTATGAATGGTACCTATGTAGTATCAAAATACTTTTCAATAATTTAAAATCTTAAAGTCATACTTTCTTAAATTAAAAAGGATAATCATAAAATGTCTGAGTCATTTCTAAGTAAGTTAAAATACTAAAACATTGAATATTAAACATAAGTTTAAGTTTATATACTTATTT
>NW_012147953.1:837444-884500 GCF_000956105.1 Propithecus coquereli
ATTTTCTCTTTTAAATAAGATTTTCATGTAATGTTACTAAATATAATAAAAGATTTTTTGTTTACTTTTTAAGTAAACAGAGGGAAAAAAAAGAGAAAGAGGAGGGAGGACAGACAGATTCACGTTTGCCCCTTTATTTTTCAGATTGTCTTTATTAGATCTTATCATTTGGAAAACAGTCTCCTCTCTATCACAAGGTAAAAATTTTTGCTTTTTAAAATCTTTGAATTATCACTTTAGCTAAATAAATGACTGTTTTATAGTAACCTGTGCTTCTGTGTTATGACAATGTTTTATTACAAGAAATATTTTAAAACTTTGGTATTTGACAAACTTTCCAAAATCAAAATTCTAAATTCTGTCTTTTTGACCTAAAACTAGTTTTTTAAATATTAGGACCACTGAAAGTCTAAGAGAAACATATTAGGCTTATTTGGTATGTTACAAACATACAAGAAGCATTGTCAAATATAAAATGATGTTTAACTTTCTTTGGGTTACATTTATATAAACATATCGTTAAATAGGTGTTCAAAAATTATATGACATTCCTTAATTTCTGATATGCTATGATATATGTTATCAATAATTATGGTTATTATATTAAATTGTTATATGCCACAAAAATAACCAAATTTCTTGTCAATTATCTATTTAACCATGGCTATTCTAAGACTTTTTGTCATCTAAACACAATTATTATTTTACTTTAATTCTTCTGAAAAAGCAGTTTTTAGCTTACTACAGCCCAAAATTTGCTACTTTAAGACAATTTATAAGAAAGACTCCGACAAGTACTCTTAAATATGGGTTTCTACTAATTCTAGAAATCATACAATTTGAACTGAGTCCTGAATTCTTTCCTGGCTACAAGTCTCCAAATAATCTTTTTCAACTCTTCTTGCATTTTTCTGACTTGAGCTCAATGAAATTGAGCGTTTTTCCCGGAGGCCGTACAAGCACAACTTGTGACATACAAACTCCAGGACAAACTGTTCCAAATATTAACATTTGTTTTTCTGTTTAAAAGCTACTTCCACTTTAACTGAAGATGCTTCAAGTTTAACATCTAGAAACCTCAGCCAGATGCTCTCTGGAATCTATAGAAACTGGTTTACTTTAATTTAAAAAGATAAAAAACTGATATGTTCATGAGGATTGCTAACCCAACCTCAAACAGAACAAGAAAATTACGTAAGACTGAACTAATTTTTTGACCATTTATTTTTGTTTTATAATGGAACAGAATTAGAGATGCTGGTTATTTTACCAAGGCTTTGACCAGAATGGCATATTTTCAGATAGGCTCAGACTGCTTTGAGGAAATAGGTTGACAAAATAAGGCCAATAAAAGCTCTCTGGTAAAAAAAAAAAAAAAAAAATACTGACCTAATACTACATCTATAACATTTCCTGATCTGTGGTTAGTAAAGAACGTCACTTTCTGACAGATCTGGGAACCTCAAGGTACTTTGGGATCTGGAGAAAAGAGGAATTTACCCAATTTTTGCAGGTATCTACAGGCAGTTAAATCCTTGGCTTGGCTTCAGAAATGTTTAAGTAACCTAAAATTCCTTATGAGAAAAAAGTTCCAGCAAAGCTAAAGTGGCATTCTATATCTGTGCTAGCTAATCGTCTTTATTCAAAATAAAACACCTGCTATTTCTAAGACAGGCAGGTAGTTACAGCTTGGAGATGAACAGCTAGATTAAACTCCCAGAGAGACAGAAAGGTAAGTGCCCTGTCCGCAAGAAGCTCTCCACTCGCTAGCGGCAGCAGTCTCTGCGCTGGTGTCAGCAGGTCTCTCCAGCAGCTCAGGAGCCCACCGACAGTTTGAGATGCAAGGGAGGGGAATTTGAACCACTCTACCTGCCCTTCTCACTGGCCTCCCAGCCTCTTGGGGCTTAATCCCTCCTCCCTATGCCTTTCTCCTTCCGGTTCTGCTCCACAACCTCTTCCCGTGGAGTCTTCTGTAGGTTCAGCCTCCCTTCCTTCTGACCTTTATCCAATCTATGTTTGTCTGTCTGTTTGTTTTTTTCTCTTTCTTTTTTTATTTTTTGAGACAGAGTCTCACTCTGTTGCCCGGGCTAGAGTGCCGTGGCATCAGCGTAGCTCACAGCAACCTCAAACTCCTGGGCTCAAGCGATCCTCCTGCCTCAGCCTCCCGAGTAGCTGGGACTACAGGCATGCGCCACCATGCCTGGCTAATTTTTTCTATATATTTTTTAGTTGTCCAGATAATTTCTTTCTATTTTTTTAGTAGAGACGGGGTCTCGCTCTTGCTCAGGCTGGTCTCAAACTCCTGAGCTCAAATGATCCACCCGCCTCGGCTTCCCAGAGTGCTAGGATTACAGGCGTGAGCCACCACGCTCGGCCTGTTTTTTTCTCTTTCATCTAAAATTTCTCCTTCTTGCAGAGATGCTGTGGCTGGTGGTGTCTCTCATCTGCCATCTTGCCTCTATTCCCCTCTAAAATTTATTTCATGATATAACTGGAAATAAGAATTCACTTCTGAGCTCTTAGGGTATGTAAAATAAATACAAAGGGAGAGGTTCGTCTTTGCTCTTTTTCTCAAACCAAGCACAAGTCTACCCCAATCCTTCCCATTCTTCCCACACTCCCTGGAAAGAGGAGCATTCACTAATCTAATTGTTCAGAGCTCAGGTTTTTGTTGAACCTTACTCTCTCAGTGAGAAAGTTTCCCTCAAAAGCTGGAAGTTAGACTCCATATTGTCTCTGTTGCATCTTGCCTCTATGAGGCAAGTAGAACTGAACGTGACCTAGCCTCTTGGATTATGACCTTTAAGTTCTCTTGAACATGGTCTTTCACTCTAGCAGGTGCAAACAAGAGGACAGGTTACTCTGTATTCCAGTGCAAGCATATATGAGGTTGCTAATTTTCAAGATACAGACTGGGCTAAGGCACAGGAGTGCAGATGTCCATGTAGACCATGACCCAAGGAACACGTCCAATTCAACTCAGACTTTACATGGGGAAACTTGTAGTGCCTATGGTAGGATTCAGATGAGAGAACATCAGTCTTAATTCCTGCTAAGTCTGCTATTTTAGAGATACTATTTATAGTAGCACCCAGCTATCAAAGCAATTGGCTTTTTCAATCTTCTAGGGCTCAAAATCATAGGAATATCAGTCAGTTAAGAATGTAACTTTAAAAGCATCTCCCCCCCAATAGCATTGTATACCCTTCCACCTCTCCCTTCATGCTCGTTAACTCTAGTCTGAATTTCTCTTTCGTTAGTTTTCTAATAGCAGCTGGAAGAAACTGGCAAACCCCAGACTTGTGATGTTTCCTCACCACCATGTCCTTCATTGCTACAGTCCTAGCTGACACATGATCTCCTTTCCAAAGTGGGCAGCAGGACATTTCACCAAATAACTTGCCATTGCATAAGATGGGTTACTGACTTTTCCACTTGCAGTATCTGATTCCTCATCGCACATTTATTTCTACCAAGACAATGTCACATTCTAGTTTTGTCACCCGTATAAAACTTTTGAATATATGTTTTTGTGCTGTTTAGAAGTGAATTTGGATATGAGTAGGAAAGACCTAAGTAACAGTAGGTAAGGTGAAATAATTGTATATTTCCCTTTCATTTAAAGTTCGGAAGGTTAGAAAACAGAACTAGTAGCGGCTCTATTGTTTGAAGATCTCAGGACCCGTTTTCTACTTTGTTGTCCTGCTACCTTTCGGTATGGCACGGAGCCATCCTCTCATGTCCAAAGATGGCAGCTAGAACTCAGTCATCACTGGGACAAAAAGCATAAGCCAGATAGTTTTCAGAGAAGATTGACACATGACCCTTCTGTTTACATCCAGTGGTAGATTAGATTGTTGTGATGGTAGATAAGATTCACTTCCCATCTCTCTTCATGGGAGAAGTATATTTCCTTTCCCACTGATGTCGGACTTGGCCATGTGACTTGCTTTGGCTTCATAGTGGACAGAGAATATTCCTCTGCTCCTTGACTTTAGATTTGACTATGTGGTTTTCTTTGGCCAATGGAATATTAGTGGATGTGACATGAACAGAAGCTTGAACAGGGCCTGTGTAGTTGGGCTCGTTCTCTAGAAATATGCCCAACTGCTGAGAACTGCTGATCCAAGAGGATGGGAGACACATGAAGCTGACCTGGACCCTGCCCACAGCTTACAGCCAAGCCTAGTAAAATCTAGATCAGTCCCATATTAGTTGAACCCCAGGTTACTTCATGTATATGTGAGTAAGAAATAAACACATTGTTATAATCACTGAATTTTTGAGTAGCTTATTATATACAACATTGTTTTGGCAATTTTATTGGCCAGAATTCAGTCTAATGATTGCCCCTAAAGAGGCTGTTAAGTGAAAATTTTTTTCAGCCACATACTCTTAATAAATAATCAGAGGTTTTTTTTTAAAAAAAAAAAAATACTAAGGTAGAAGAGGATAATGGATATTGACAATAGCTAACAGTGTCTATTATAATTCACAGATGTGTATTTAAATCTTAGCTGCACCAGTTATAAACTATGTAAATATACAGAATACATTCACACCTCTGCTAAGTTACTTAACACCTCAGAAAATAATTTCCCACATCTACAAAGTAGAAAATAATAACAACTTTATAGAGGTACAATGGAAACTAAATGAGATTCTGCATATAAGGAACTTAGCACAGTTTCTGGCACGTAAGAAGCCTGCAATCAATGGTAGAAACTACTGTGTTATCACTGTTGTTAAACACCGTGAGGATTAAGTCAGCTGGGGATAGGAAGTTCTTAACAGGGTGCCACAGCTAGCAAGTGCTAAAATTGCAGCAATTACCACCACTACTACCTGTAGAACCAGTACAGCTAAAGACTGACTCAGTGATTTCAAACTTTTAAAGGTCAAAATTGACCAGATGATGACAATGAGTAAAGATGTGTATATGATAAAAGAATTTCTGAAAATTTCCACAATCTCTGCACACTCACCTTCATCCCATGGATTAACTTCTCATCGATAAACTTATCTTCTCAAAATCCTTTTGTTTTGTTTGGAAGTCCAGATGTAGAAACAAGATTTCATATGTTTATCATCTAAAAAAATAGTACTTGGACATTTCTACAAGCAAAACTGGCTAAGCAGGTGCTCTCCTCAAAGCCCAGCAAGACCATGACTATTACTACTCGGAAATTTGAAATATTTTTTCTCTTCAGAGTCTTTAACCTGCTGGTGATTATATTGTCTGGACTCCTGTAAGACTCCCTGCCTCTTATTTAATAATCTTAGACTTTCATTTCTTGAACAAAAGTAGACACACATCAATGAATTTCACCCATTAGGACACATTGAATTATTTTCCTTAGGAACAGCTAGATTCAGTATTTGAGAGACTCACAAAAGGCTTCTTCCTCTTTCATGACATGAAACCAAATGTAGTCTGTATTACTGGGAAGTTAGGAAAGAACTTACTCTTAGAGTGACTGAAGGAAAGTGTATTGGTCCTTAAAGAAACAACATACCTCAGAGGACACAGAAATGCACAATGAAAAGTGGGAGATGTAGTTTATTTTTCTAGATCCCACCTGATAGTTTGATTTAAATTCCTTACTCATGATATGTCATATTATTTTCTTACCAGTACACTGGAATTAATCAGAAATATGGAGAAAGACAAAGATTAAGATGAACTAGGTAATTTAATATTTGTTGCTCTAGTTAATTACTGCAACAACTTAATGTAGTGTTATCTTTACTTTAGAGGTAGGGAAACTGAAGCTTATAAAACTAAATTATTTATGTATGTCAACATCTGGATCATAGCAGCGTCAGGATTTGAGACTCAGTTGTCCAAGGGTAAGGCCACTCTTCTCTTTTTGTTCCATGCTATACTATCTTTTTTAAAAAACAAAACAAATGAACAAACCAAACCTTCTATCTCCTTGCCCTAAATAAAATAACTGATTTTATCCACTTCTGCTTCTATAGGGATAATTAAATTCCCTAAGGATTACAGACGGGTGGTGAATAATCTAAGACCACCCTACCCTACTCAACTCCACCACACATGTTGGGGTTGTACTTACTGGAGAAGAAACATTAGAAAACTGTAACATCCAGCTCTGTGGTGTAAGGGCTGCAGTTTAGGTGATTTGCTGATTCCTGGGCATGAGAATTATGATTGCTACTATCAGTTGGGGCCTGTGCCTCTTTTTAAAACCTGGAGGGGTTTCTTATTTTGCAAGTTTACACTAACAACACAAAAGATTTATTGAGATGAGCTGCGTGCACCAGACCATAAATTTAAATCCCATTGTTTTAGTTTTATTTGATGCTCACATAGAAAGAAGGGCCTTTCATAAGATGACAACCTACGGTAGAAGTTTACTACTACCTGTGGGCTAGATAAAATGCACAAAAATATGTCTCACTTGGATACCTACTTTTTACATATGAGGATGTTCTTTTAAAAAATCTTTTTATTATTAGTGAAGTATAGTTATAGGCATTACATAGAATGATGTTCTCTCTATGGAGAGAAGGACAGCCGAATTCAATTATGACATTTTCTATGAAATGGTATTTAATGTTCATATCAATTATATCTTGGTATTAAGATTTGTGGTAATTTTTTTTTTTTTACTTTCATCTTTTGGCTTTCTGTACTGCTTGAATTCTCTGAAACAAGCAGGTATTATTTTCACATAACCTATATAAGGTAAATTCTATCATGACATATATATGGGTTCAACAAAATTCTGTTTCTTAAAATGTACCATGTTATTAAAATAGTAAATAAAAAAGTAATATTTATCTGTTAGATTTTCTTGTCATAAATGTATAACAGTAAAACCTATCGTGTACACAAATGACCTTACATTGACCTGAGAAAGTCATGTCCCAAATAATCACAAAGCAATCACTTCCAAACAACCCTTCGCTTGTTAGTCTTCTCCCATTTGAGCATGGGTGCTGGGAAAATGATGCGAGCCAACTCACAATCACATAATATCCAAACTTGGGTCATAGCAAAGCACAATATTGAAGTGTTTGTGTTTATTATGCTAGAACAATAATTTTGTTTAGATGGCTGAGGATAAATGATGTGTATTAGTTTAATTTATAGACCCCCCCCCCACTCTTCCCCATTAGTAAAGTCAATGTCTATTAATGCGTATATATGCCCCAATCTCTACCTTAAGTAGTGTTATATATTTGCCTATTTTTGCGTACTGCGGAACCCATAGAATGGATAGAGCTAAGAGATAAATAAGAGAGTCAAATAAGGTAAGTTAATCTACACAAGAAAGTGCTAACATAAAGTGAGAAGAATGAAAGACAGAAACCATAGAGGTGGGTTTACATGAATATTTGGAGAGTTCAACATCTGAAAGACTCCAGAGTACCTGTATAATATATATTAATATATAACATATAAACATAAATATCAAAAAGTACTTATAAAATATAAATGTAAATGCAGAATGAGAAAAAATGAGTTTTAAAAGTATTGTTTATGAATTGATTACCTTTAATGTTCTTTGAAGAACTCAAGTAACTGTTAATATTTGTTTTAACTACTGTTAGGTCTCTGGACTGTGCCTCTTTGAATACCGTTCTCTGCAAAGCCTGAATCATGTGGACTGCAAACTTATATCCAGTATAGGGAGCAAAGGCACCTTGCCCCCTAAAGTTTTGCTGAAAAATCACTGATATGAGGCAGCTTAATTAATAGGAGAAAAGACATACAAATTTCCTTAACACGTATGCACAAGATCCTTCAGAATGACGGCCCAAAGATGTAGGGAAATTATACCTTTTTAAGCTTAGGTTCAAAAGTATGGACAGCCATGTAGAAAATATAATAGGATTGGACAAAAAGGGTATGATCTAATGCTAATGGACTGAGTGGGGAAACCTAGCAAGGCCTTTATGTCTAGATTCTTCTTGGCCCCTCTGAGTGTGCATTCCTTCCTTCCGGGTGTGGGGCAGGACCCTCTCTGGAATGGGGGTCTTATGACCTACAGTCAAACAAGGTAGGTCAGAGAATTACTTTATGGCCAGTTTTACACAGAATAATTTTAGGCTTTATGGCTGGCTTTTGGAAAAAGGGGTTCTGGCTTTTATGTCCTGCCTTGGGGAGGAGGGATTCTCATTTCTAAGGCTAGCCTCAGGGAAGAATGGGACTGAGAGGCAGGAGGACAGGAGAAGGTCAGAGAAGAACTTTTGCTTCTGAGGCCTTCATTTTGGGGTACTGTTTTCTGAGCCTCACCACCAGTTTAAAATTCAATACAAATAAATTACTTTTTCTGGTATTGGTAATAAACTTTGTTGAAAGAGAAGTGATGACATGGTGAGTAGTGTATAACTAGGAAATCTCCCTATTCTGGTTTCCTTTGGATCCTCTTATTTATTCGTCTACTTTGCTAATATTCTATAATAACTGCAATTCTCCATCAGAACAGTCACTTCCTTTTATTACAATTTTTGGCTAATTCCAAAAGCTCTGAAAGTATCTATTCATCTCTTATAGTGGAGAATATTTATCGGCTGTCCTTCTCTAGCCCTGGTTATTGTTCGTAAGTGGCTGTTGCAATGATCCATTTAAGAAGGCCAGAAACCTGGAGTAACAGTGACAGTGATTTCTAGCCAGGGCTGACGCTGGGCCTCGCTTCAGGGCAGAGGTGCCAGAAGAAACCCTCCTTAACAATTTTCACTGAAAACAGAAATAAATTATTTACTTAATGGTCTTTTTTATGTGCTCTTAATGTTGTGTTTCTCTATAGTCCTGAATTTTTCTCCCCAGTCAATTTCTACGTGGTATAGATGGCGATGTGGAAATTTTTAACTAAAAATTTACATTTGGATTTGGACTTTGTCAATTTTTAAAATAGAACAAGGTAAATAGAACCATTTTCATAGATGATTCTTTCTGTAAGAAATATATATGATACATATGTATTGAGTGCCATTGTTTTTTAAAAAAAACTTCACTTGGAGAATATATATTTTTCAGAAAAGAAGAAAAATAAATTTCTCAGCTCCTTTATCCTTGTTACTCAATCCTTGAGTAAAATTGCTGATTTTACTCAGCAATAAACTTTATTTTAATGTTTCATAAAATAAATATTGAATCACACTTATTGCATAATTTTCATTTTTTTTGACATATCAATTACCAGTAGGGTTTTGAAAGTGTGTACCCACAAATGAGTAATGTGTCTAACATTTTAATTAAATATATCATGGCTAGAAATTAAGTATCTAGTTCAAAAGTTCAACAAGACCTAGATAAATCAGTTGCTTACCATGAGCCCTATTGTTCAGTGTGGATGTTTTATCTATTTGAAAAAAGAAAGCATCAACTATTATTCTATTAGAGTTTTCCTGTTTTTCTTGTACCTTTCATCTCAAATTGTTCTTGCACTTTCACTTTTTTAAAAATAGTCCTTCTGGCTTTAGTTCACCTCTTTAGCTTCACAACTTAACGGACTTTTTAAAGAAAGAGGTCACATATCACCCTAATAAGCTGGCTGGAGGGAAGGGATGCATCCTAAAATATAATAGAGCAAAACAATCATCTGGCTGATTTATTAGATAGAGCTAGCCACCTCTTCTTAACAGGTAATGTTGTCCTGGTAAAACATGAATAATGCCAGGTCTTAAAGGTGTTAGAAGTATTTCCTGAAAGCATTATGTGCAATGGTAAGATCAGCTAATTATTCTTGGAAGAGTACAAGTAACTACTAGGTTAGCAGGAGCTATTTTTTTGTGTGTAAGTGGTGTCTGGCAAAAATTGAGTAACTATAAAAATACTCAGGCTGAATATGGATAGCTACTGTTTGAGAATTTATAAAACCGTAAATATAATCTTGAAAAAGTTGCAAATTGAATGATCATATTGCCATTTCAGTATAGACATGTTGACTCTTTTTGTTCATTATTGAAGAAAACAAGAGATCATATAAGGTAGCTACACAAAGACATACTCACAAATAATACAAACACACCAGGTTTTCTTCTCTCTCGTCTCATTAGTGATACTATGTCCAAGACATGTGTGGGTTTTCCCTTCAGGGAAGGCTTCTAGTCATGGATTAATACTATTTTGCTTTATCTTTCTTCTGCAATTTCCAAATCAAGACTGGAGCCAAGAATTTTTATACACATCTACACCAAATGTACCAAAAAATGAGAAAGATTAAACAGAACTGTTAATTAAAAAGTAGAAACATTTCTTAACATGGTATATTATTCCTATTCTATTTTCTTTTTCTATTTATCATAAGATTTCTCTTTATCATAAGATTTCAGCCTGGTCCAGAAGAAAGTAAACAAAGAAAATTCCAGATGAAAGAGGCATTTTAGGCTTTTGACAGCCATATTATTGCAAAGCTAGCAGGTACCAGCTCTCTCGTTGCTCTCTACATAAATCAGCCCAAAGACATAATTGTCCAATTTTCCTCACACTATGAGTAGGATTATGTTATAGCAGAATCTCTGCTGAATTCCACCAGCGAACCACTTTGGCCAAAAGCTAAATGGACTCTTAACCACCATCTTATCTAAATAGCTTCATTACTGATAGAATACATTAGAAAAGGGGACAATGGGAGACTCTCAGAATTCGGTTTCTGAGAGTAAAATTTAAGAGTGAATGCCCATGTCCTTGCTTTTGCAATAATTACATGCTGATTATTATGATGCCACAAGATGGGAATGCTAGGAGAAAAGATATTCACAGGAATTCAAGGACATAATAAATTTGAAAACAGTATGTAGAGTCTATGTTCTCTACAATGTGAAGACTAATTGCATGACCTGTCAGCATAAGGCTTAGTACTCATTTTCTGCCCCTACTCACCCTGCCCAACCCAATTTTCTTTTCTCTCCTATATTGGTGTCTTTTCTGTGTATGATTCTAAAAATCCATAAAAAGTATTAAATGATGGTTTAAATATTTTCTGATAACTCTTATTGTCAGGTTTCAGTCTGAAATGTTGGTTCTTAGCACGTTCATAGGCAAAGAATGACAGACACACCAAAGTGAGGCAAGCACAAAAATGAGGTTTATTGAGGAGAGAAAGATAGGATTATAGAGCAAGAGCAAGATATAGGTTTACGGAGTGTGATACATACACCATGGATGATGACCGGACCCGTTGTGGCAGCAAAGGGAGAGCAAAAGGAAGGGTGCAAAAGAAAAGGGCCTGGTTATGGTCTGTGTCTTGTCTTATAGTGCCTGGATTGGGACCTCCCTCATGGCTCAGATGTCACCATGGAACCACTTTGATTGGACTGTTGGGAGTTGCACTACTATGGATGCTGGTTGTTCTAGGTCAATTTCCAGACTCTATGGTACCTTTGCTGCTTGGCCCATGGGCTAGAGAGTCCTCTGCATTCTGTTGCAGCTGGCATGCTAAGTCGATTGACAGATTCATGGGGTGTTCCCTCCTCCCTCAAGTATGGCAGTAGCTCAGGGCAGGATTAGGGTGGAACAGGACCAAGATGGGGGACTGGGGCCCATCCTTGTCCTTCTTGGAAATTGCACCAAGGCAATAGCACCCACTTTCATCCCTAGGAGACCTGGAATCCTTGCTATCTACCTAACAATCCTATTCATGCTTTTCTTCAGGAAATAAAAGCAGAGAGAAATAAGATTTACCAGACTACTTAAGAAAAGTTGCCAGATCTTATTATGGGACATGTAAATGGGATATGTTTGTTGTATGCTTATCTAAGGATAATATTTGTTACATCCATGTCAATTTACTAGTGTCAGAGTATGTATATGCATATGTATTTGCAGGCTGAGAGAGTTATACCTGGAGAGAAAAAATAAAACCCAGATAGAAAAAGAGAGAAAAAAATAGAGGACAAACCAGAGCAATCACACCTGACTTATTCCTAGGAGGCAAACATAGAATGCCAGGAAATCAAATAATAAAAATACAAGGAGTGATACCACTACACACCCATTAGAATGGCCAAAATCCAGAACACTGACAACACCAAATGCTGGTGAATATGTGGAGCAACAGGAACTGTCATTCATTGCTGGTGGGAATGAAAAGTAGTATGACGACTTTGGGAGACAGTTTGGCATTTTCGTACAAAACTAAACATATTCTTAGCACATAATCCAGCAATCATGCCCCTTGGTATTTACCCAAATGAGTTGAAGACTTATGTCCATGAAAAACCTGCACATAAATGTACCTAAATGTCCTTCAGTGGGTGAATGGAAATAAATTGTGGTACATCCAGACAATAAAATATTATTTGCCATTAAAAAGAAATGGGCTATCAAATCATGAAAAGATATGGAGAAAACTTGAATGCATGTAATTAAGTGAAAGAAGACAGTCTGAAAAGGTTACATACTGTATGATTCCAACTATATGACACCTGAAAAAGCAAAACGATGGAGAAAGTAAAAGGATCAGTGGTTGCCAGGAGTTAGAGGGGAGGGAGGGATGAATAAGTGGAGAACAGAGTGTATTTAAGGCATGTTTAGGGTATATTCAGGGCGGTGAAAGTACTCTGTGTGATACTGTAATGGTGGATACGTGTCACTATGCATTTTTCAACACCCATTGAATGTACAATGCCAAGAGTGAACCTTAATGCAAACTATGGACCTTAAGTAACGATGATGTGTCCGTGTAGGTTCCTCAGTTGTAACAAATGTACCACTGCGGTGTGGGATTTTGACAGTAGGACCACTGTGTATATGTGGGAGCAGGGAGTTTATGGGAATCGCTGTACCTTCCACTCAATTTTGCTGTCAAGCTAAAACTGTTCTAAAAAATAAAGTCTGTTTAAAAGGCAATATATATATATATATACTTCATATATATATATAATACTTCATGTATATATATATATACATGAAGTATTATACAATGCTGAGAATGCAACTTTAAATTTTCAAATTTAAAAGAAACAACATAATCAGAAAGAGGGAATGGCTTCAGACACAGAGAGATGGTAGAGAAAGGAGTAGGAATTTTCCCCTACAGACAGATGCTTTCATAACTGATTGTTATCCAATATTTATTTGTTCTCTAAGGCCATGTGCATATTTGTCCTCAGTGCATTTTATTACATGTTGCTGGATTGCTTCTTGTTCATTGCCTCATCTTCTTTCATGTTCTCTTGTAGTTTTCCATGTATTCACCCTGCTTTTAGCTTGGCTTGTCTGATTTCTATGTTCTTTCATTACTCCTATTCTCCAGTATAAAAGAAATGGTAAATACAAACTCTGAGACCTGAAGACTGGAGGCATGTGGCTTCCTGGAATAAATGTCTCATTACAAAACATTCATAAAAAGTCTTCAGTCCAAAATCAATTATAGTTTTAGGTTTCCAAGCACACAGACAAATATAGGAAACCACATTACATTTAAAGACAAAACTACAAATATTATTAATAGTTATTCTGGCATGAGAATATTTTCTGCTGCCCACTGTATTTGTCTCAGTGGAAAGACCAATTCATTTAATAGGCTATTCTTTTTAGAAAGCACTAAAATGTCAGCTGAACAGAGACCATGATAGGACATTATTCATTACACATATAGGAATAACTGACTTTTCTTCTTTGCCTCCCCCCGACATGCACACAAGAAAATGGAGATTTGACAGACTATTTCAGAAAAATTGCCAAATCCTATTATAAGATATGTAGATGGGATACAATATCAGCTTGGCTAGGGATGATATTTGCTACATCTGCCAACCCTATATGGTTGGTATGTGTAGAATATTCCATGTAATGTCACATCCTCCCTTCCCACTGGCTGCACTGACCACCTTGAGACAGCATCCGAGGAAGGCGGAAGGCTTTGCATGGCAAAGCCACATATGAGATCCACACTGGTTGGAGTGAGAGTTGCTATAGGATTTTTCTAACACTTTACAGGCCAGCAGAATAACTAAACAAACTCCTGTGCCAGGCAGTTAATCCTAGACGAAGGGAAGAATTGGAGACAGTCGGTATAAACTACTCTACTGAAAAGCTTTAGTCTAAAAACAGCGTAGAATGAGGCATGCCTGAGGGGGTATATGGGATTGGAAGATGATTGATTTCAAAAATGAGAGAAATTACAGCAAAGTGGTGTGATGATGGATATGATTCAGTAGAAGGAGAGAGATCACACAGGAGGAAGTTGAGCGAATTGTTGAAGCAATATCCTTGAGCAGATGAGAGTAAACGGGTTATAGCACGTAAGGGGAGGAGTTAGCCTTAGATAAAGTCGTCATCTGTCAGAACAACAGGAAGGCAGAGCATACAGGGGCCAGACATGGGCTGGCTACATACTTTGTGGTCCAAACGCAAAAGGAAAATGCAGGGTCCTGGCCAAGGGCAAGGAAGTCAGTATCTCCTTCCCAGGAGTTGGCTGCCCCAACCATGGGAGATGGGTCCCTTAGTAAGGGGTCTCAGAGAAACAGAACCAATAAGGTGTGCGTGTGTGAGTGTATGCGTTTGTGTGTGTGCGTGCACGTGTGTACGTATTTATAGAAAGAGATTTATTTTAAGAAATTGCCTCATGCAATTGTGGAGGCTGGTGAGTCCAAAATCTGCAGAGCAGCCTCAGTCTGGCATCTCAGGAAGGAAGAGTCGATGTCATAGTTCAAGTTCAAAATCATCTACTGGCCAAATTCCCTCTTGCTCATGGTAGGTCAGTTTTTTGTTCTATTCAGGTCTTCAACTGATTGGAAGAGGCCCAGCCACATTATGGAGAGCAAGCTGCTTTAAGACCAATTTAAATGCTAATCATATCAAAAACACCCTCACAGAAACATCCAGAATAATGATTGGCCACATATTTGGGCACCTTGGCCCCACCAAGTTGACACGTAAAACTAACCTCACAATGCGTAACCCCTCCAAGAGGCTATAACCTTCTCCCTGAGATGTGCTCAGGACTGGGATTAGAAGTGGGCCAGAGGGGCCTGCCTAGTTGTCTGTTGGGTAAACTGAGCAGCTTCCAGACCACCCATTGCCTTGTCTTACCCCAGGGTGCCACAGGTCGTGTGCCTGACCCTGACCCACCTTGCACTGGTACCCAGGTCTTCTTCCTGGCCTAGAGGGTGACAGCAGAATGCAGACCACCAGCCCAACACAACTTGTAACCCTAGGTGAAGGATGACAGCAGTGGGGGCCCGGGGGATGGAGAGGTGGGGAGAGGAGAATAGGGAAGGAAAGAGGAAGGCTGGGACAGGGATTGAGTGTCAAGAACCCATTTAGGGGAGGCAGAGAGGCACTGCCAGGCAGGCAGGACCTGTGAGCTAAATTTCCAAGCCCCTGAAGGCTGCTTCATTGTCTTATTGGACTTCACTTACACAATGCAAATTCAGAAATAAAAGTATTAAGAATTATATTTTAAGACAAGGACCATAAGCATTAAACCCCAAGTGCAGGACCCTTCTGAGTATGGGTCCCTATGTGACTAACTGGCCCCACAGCCATAAAGTGTAATCCAAATGAAGATAGACAGATGTCTTAGTGAAGCTTGTGCAATTCTGTTGATTACTTTTATATTCTCAATAGAATAAGGTTATCAACTAAGGAAGGAAGAGTTAGCGGTGGTTTCAGGGGACAGAAGAACAAATTAAATCATTTAGAAAAAGAGAGAAGAAATGAACTAGAGAAATGTACTTGGATTTCTAGGCAGCTCAAGAACCCCACTTGCATTTAAGTCATGAATTTAAAAAAACACCAAGCAGAAAGATGGTGTGATTTTCCCCAGCCATATTCAGATGTGTAGGTGCAACAGGATTATGTGATGAGTTGGATTTAACCAAAATTGGCATTTTTTTCCAGGCAAACATAATGAAGCAAAAGGGGGCTAAGGAATTGAGCTTGTATGTAAAGAGGTGGTTAGAATGTTGGAACATGGCAAAAAAAAAAAAAAGTCAAAAATTTCTTAGTAAATTCCAGACACTTTGTACCAGATAGATTACTTTTATTATCTCATTTAATCTTCAAATCATTATTTGATACTATATTCATTCATTTCATGGAACAAATATTTGTCGAGCACCTATTATGTGCCAGACTCTTTTCTGTAGCTATGGCCCATTCACAGAGAAGTTTGCGTTTTACTGGAGCAGGAAAATAACAATAGCCACAAATAAATGTACAAGAAAATTTCAAGTTCTGGAAAGTGCTTTGAGGACAATATAATTGAGTAAGAAAGTGGAAATTGACTGAGATTGGAGAGGATATTAAATCAAATGGTTAGAAAAAGGTTTTCTGAGATGACAACTGATCTGCAAGGAGGGTAAGAAGACACACACCAACACATAAATCTAATATGAACAGAAGATAAAGAGATAAGTCTTACATTCACAAGAGCTGCTGAAGCACAATTAAGCAGGTGGGTGTCGTTCACTATTTATACTATGCCTACCATGTTCATGTGAATGGCACCCCCTAAAGATGTCGGTGCACAACCTGCACATACAATCCTAAGTTAAAGGAATTTAACACAATATAATAGTTTATATCCTAAATAACATCTTTTCATGCATCTCCCTAACTCTTTAATGACCACTGTATTACAAAGTGGGAATAATAAAAAACTAGGAATCAGAAGGTCCGGGCTCTAGTACTGTTGCTGATAGTAATTATTAAGCTACTAAACATTTTTTTCTTTTTGAGACAGAGTCTCTCTCTATCGCCCTGAGTATTGTGCGGTGGCGACATCATAGCTCACTGCAACCTCAAACTCCTGGGCTCAAGTGATCCTCCTGCCTCAGCCTCCCAAGTAGCTGGGACTACAGGCACCCATCACAACTGGCTAATTTTTCTATTTTTAGTAGAGATGGGGTCTTGCTCTTACCCAGGCAGGTTTTGAACTCCTGAGCTCAAGCAATCTTCCTGCCCTAGCCTCCCAGAGTGCTAGGATTACAGGCATGAGCCACCGTGCCCGCTTAAACATTGTTGACTCTTTTTTTTTTTTTCCTCTAAACAACTGTGGTGATTTATGTCTAGCCTACAGTTTCTTCGAAAGACCAAAGAGAGACTGTAGGTATTAATGGTTTATATACCAGAAACATACTTTCTAGACCTAAGCCATCATTGTACAGATAATTTTTCTGGCTGCTCTTCTGTAATACATTTATTTTAAGATTATAATTAAGAAAATTCAGTAAAGGATACAAGTGAAATCATATCTCTGGCTGAAGATAGTACTGTGGAATATTCAAACAAACACCACCATACATCAGCAAAAAGATTTTGCCCTGGAAAACTTTGCGCTAACTGTCTACGAGATGAGGTTAAAGATATTCACAGTAATTGATCTTTTTGTGAATGTGAGTCATGAGAAATGGAACTGCCCTAATGTACTAATGACTTAAAAGCCCATGAACTGACCAAAATACATACTTACACATGGGAAAGAACATTGTGTCCTTGCAGAGAACTGAGGTCATGTACCTGCCTTGAAAAACACCAAAGTGAAACAAGTCTTACTGTCTTTTTTTTTTCTGTTTATTGGAGGAAGGAGGTTTCATTAAATTAATTTGCTACTAAAATAAAAAACTTCAATGAAAAACTGAAATGAAGAAAGGGATGTAGAAGGATCATGGAGGTGACAAGAATCCAAGAAAAATAAAGAAAAAGAAGAGTTGATTTTAGAAGTAAAATGGTCCCTTTAAATAAATCTCAGAACTTCCAGTAGTCAGCATTGATTGGAGAATCAGCAGATATAACGGGGTAGCTGAACCCCAGGGGTTTTTCCTTCTGTTCCCTTAGTTTTTACCTCCTGTCTTGGGTTCTGTATTATTCCTACTGCCATCATATGCTGGTCCCCAGAAAATCCCCTTAGCACACCAACAGCCTAGCCTTGATCTTTTAGCCTGGATCTAAACCTATGGAGCTTTAGTCTAAACTGACACCTGTGTTAAATTTGGAATCTCAGAAGTGTTACCCCCACCACGCAGGTATCACATTTGACATCACTGCTCATAATCCAAGCACATGCTCCTAATTTCTTCCCTGACCCATCTATCATTTCTACTCTGCCTAAGAGATCATTCATTTACATCCTAAACCTCTTCACAGGATACTTCCTTTCCTGTTAAATTTAGTAGAAAACATCCTTCTCCAAAAAATCTCATTTCCTGTAACCATCTCAAGCGGAGGCTGTTTATCCCCCCCAGAATCTATGTACCAAATATACCAATATACCAAAGAGTGGAGAATTTTTAGCCTGAGTAAGATTAGAAGCCAGAGGATTTGGGACAGAGACATGACATAATCTGTTGAACATTTGGGAAGAGACACTCCGGATGACATAAGGGAGCAAGAGTGAAAAAGGAGGAAAAAGGAAGCTATTCCAATAATCTGGTTGATCAATAATGGTCTGTTGGACTGAATGTTAGTGACAGAGGTGGAGAAAGTTGGTGAGACCCTGAATATTTTTCAAAAGTAGAACTGTCAATATTTGGTGTTGAATTGGATAGGAATGTGAGAGAAGAATACTCTGAAATATCTCCAGTGTGTGTCGGGGGGGATGTGTGTATGTGGGGGCGAGTTCCCTAATTAGCCGGGTGAAAGATAGTGTCACTTATTGAGATGCGGAAGACTGGGAAGGGAAGAGGATTGCTTAATAGGAGTGGTGGGTAGAAATTCAGAAGTTCTGCTTTGGACATGTAAGTTTGAATTGCTAATTAGACATTTATGTGGAGATTGTCAAAACAAACAAACACCCTGAATTTTCAAGTCTGGATTTAAGGGGAGAGGTTTGAGCTGGATAGATAAATTTAGGAGTTTCCTGCACAGGGGTATTTAAACCCGTGAGACTGGAGGTAATCCTGAGAATGAATACACCTAGAGAAAGTTAGCAACGCAAACGGCACACACAAACGTAGAGGGGATGTGATAGAATGACAAAGGAGACTGAGAAGGAGCCACAGTGAAGCAGAGAGAACAAGGAGAGAATGGTATTTTGAGAACAAGTGAAACAATCTTCTCAAGCAGGAGGAAATGGACAATTAATGCTGACAGGTCAAAATGAAGATAAAGTGACAGATATCTCCAGGAAATATTTCTTTGGATTTGAGGAGTTTTCAACGTGGACAGTTCATTTCCTGCACTTAATTGAGAATCTTTAGGGAGCCCTGTCATTAGGAAAGTCAATATTTTCCCAGTTACCAAAGAACTCATGTTAGATGAGAATCTATATAAGAACAATAATCAGCAATAATAACAACAACAAAAAGATACATAATTAGGAGTAAACAAAATAAGACAAATATAGGTACTGAATGAAAACAAAAACTTTATAGAGGGGTTGCTAAGGCAGGCAGAACAAGGGACTTCCAAAGATTTCTGTACCCTAATTCCTGACATCTGTGAACAGATGAGCTTTCATGGCAAAAGGGATTTGCATGTGATTATGATAAGGATTTTGAGATAAAGAGATAATTCTGGATTATTTGGGTGACCCGAAGGAATCACCAGGGTCTCATAAGAGAAAGGCAAGGAGGTCGGAGTCAGAGAAGGACATGTGACAACATAGGCAGAGGTCAGAGGGGCATGGGTCTACGAGGCAAGGAATGCAGGCAGCCTCTAGAAGCTGGACAACATAAGGAATGGTCTCTCCCCTAAAGCCCTGCCAACTCATTTTAGACTTCTGACTTTAAGAACTACATGATAATAAATTTGTATTACTTTAAGCCATTATACTTGTGGTGATTTGTTTCAACAACAATAGGAAACTAATGTAGATTTTAGAAGACTTGAACCAATGGTAAGAAGTCCGTTATCATTCACAGAGATGTATCTGTGTATGCCTGGAAAGGTTTTTGGAAGGACTCCCAATTGAGTAGTAAGACTTGGAACAGCCTTAGAGAAAAACATTTTACTTCATCTTTTATCCTCCTATGCTGTTGGAATCTTTTTTTTTTTTTTTTAAAGTAACCATCTGCATGTATCACTTTTTATAAATTTTTTGAACATGCCCCCAGTGGGATGAAACTTGAACCAATTCATTTCCAGTCATTGCACAGGGTGGTTTCACCACCACTGGTGAGTCAGAGTGCTTCTGCACCTGCAAAGGACAAGAAACTTTAAGCAAGAAAAGTAAAAAGTTGGTTTGTACTGATGCCCTTGAAGATAAGCAGTTATGCCTTATACTTTAGCATAGAAACATGCAAAACATAGACTCGGAGAGAAAATACAGCTACGGTTTTCAAGATTTACCAGATACCCTGCAGTTCAAATAATAAGAAATCATCACATGAGTATTTTCTTACATTTAGAAATTATAATAACTTTGAGGTAAATTTCATGTGTCTACTCATTAATGTTCATTTACTCCTAGAAAAAGGATTGAAATCGGGGGGAAAAAGAATGATATAAAAGTCCGTGAATAATTGCTCAAAGGCTTAGATAGAATTAGGATTTTGGTAGAGAACTGCTGTTATTTAGTGTATGGTATTTTACTTGAATGACAAGTGGGTGATGTGTGAAAAGGCATAAATGTACTTGTTTAGCAAGCAGCATGTTTTGTTTAATGCAAATCACTAAGACGTAAATCCTTTACGCAAACCTTCAGCACGTCCATTTCATTATAAAATGACACCACTGACAAAGAACAAAGCAATAACTACGTGTATGACTGAGAAAAACAAGATGCAATCAACAGAGCTTTCCTATTTGGATACAATAAAATAATTTTCAAAACTAATATTTGCTTATTCTGATAGACAGTTCTTTCCTGCTTTTCAGCTACAAAGTATTCTGATTACTGTCTATTCACTATTAGTCTAAATATTACTGTTCTTTCTCAGAAGGCCACGCATATATGATATACTTTGTTTTTGTACTCTCATGTTTCCTCTGGTTACTTCACTTTGGTTCCACATAACAAATTATATAGGATGGCACAAGACCTCAGTCTTTTTTTTTTCAGGATATTATGGGGGTACAAATATTTTGGTTACAAGTAATGACTTTGCCTCACCCAAGCCAGGGCTAGAGGCATGCCCTTCCCCCATACAGTACGCATGACATCCATTAGTAGTGAGTTTACTCACCCTCACCTCCCCCACCTGACCGACACCCAGTGAACATTACTACCATGTGAGCACCTTAGTGTTGGTCAGTTAGTACCGATTTGATGGCGAGTACATGTGGTGCTTATTCTTTCATTCTTGTGATACCTCACTTCGAAGGATGGGCTCAAACTCTATCCAGGATAATATAAGACATGCTATATCACCATTGCTTTTCGTAATTGAGCAGTATTCCATAGTATACATATACCACATTTTATTAATCCACTCATGGATTGAAGGGCACTTGGGTTGTTTCCACATCCTTGCAATAGTGAATTATGTTGCCATAAACATTTGAGTGTAGATGTCTTTATTATAGAATGTCTTCTGTTCCTTTGGGTAGAGGCTATCATTAGAGCAAATAGACAACGTACAGAATGGGAGAAAGTATTTGCTTTCTACACATCCAATAAGGGGATGATAACAAGAATCTATATAGAACTTAAAAAAATCAACAAGAAAAAATAAAAGAACCCCATCAATAAATGGACAAAGGACATTTCAAAAGAAGATAGAATAATGGCCAGCAAATATATAAAAAAAAGCTCAACATCTCTAATCATTAGGGAAATGCAAATCAAAACCACAATGAGATATCACCTAACTCCAGTGAGAATGGCCTTTATCAAAGAGTCCCAAAACAACAAATGGTAGTGTGGATGTGGAGAGATAGGAACACTCTTACACTGCTGGCAGGACTGAAAATTAGTACAACCCCTGTGGAAAATACCTCAAAGAGCTAAAAATAGAAATACCATTTGATCCAGCAATCCCACTACTAGACATCTACCCAGAGGAAGACATCAGTCTTATCAGAGAATATTATTAATATAAATTTAAACCAATTGATCAACTACTTCTTGTATTCCCTAATTACCATTCTTTTTAAATTCCAAAGTTTAACAAATATTTCTAATAAGTAAACAAAATTTTGTCATTTTATCCTTATACATTAAAATAAACCTTTCCTTCTACATAAAGAGTTGTATAATATTTTATAAAATTGACCTAAAAGACTAGACAAGCTTATTTTTAACACATTAACTGCCATGTGAGTTGTATTTAACTCATGCTAGTTTTGAGCCCGGGGCCTTGTGAAGCAAAACCTGGGCAAAACCCTGCAGTTGGTTCATGAAAATCGTACTTGTTGATGTTCTTATTGTTACAATTAATATTGACAAGTTCATTCTAAAAACATGGATTAAATGAATATGAGGTCAATAAATTTTGTTTTACATTAAATTTTTCATTAAATTAGAGAGGATTGTTTTGTTTTTGAAGTTTTGATTTAATATATACATCTATTATGTATCAATAAAAAGAGAAGAAAATACTATGTGCTTCACTACTCTTTCACAGAATTTAAAAATGAAAAGGTACACTCTTGGGAAACTTAGAGTGTATATCACAACCAAAGAATATCTTAATTTTTTTCCTATTAATATTAATCTTTTTCATATTCCCAAAAGTCTTAATTTAAAGCTAAGAATTTAAAAACTGTAAAATAGCATTTAAATGTTATTAGAGAGTAACAGAACCTGGGAATATGAATTCAGAAGATAAATAATACATAAAGAGAGTGTTTGGGACCTTAAATGAATATAATTGCTTGTCTTTTTACAGTATAATTCCAAGAGAAAGCAAGTAAAGAGACTGGTACCATGCTCACTTAATAAGGTTTTTTTTCCAATGATATTCATTTTATTTTATAAATTTGGATTAGCAAAACAGGCACTTAGTACTTTACTTGTAATTAAGTCATGCTGTCACTAGGAAGATCAAGGCTGTCACACTGATAGCATTTACCATAAAAACTTTACAATTTAAGTACTATTATTAATAATAGTGTATAGCAGTTCCCCCTTGTCCATGGGGGATACGTTCCAAGACCCCTAGTAGATTCCTGAAACTGTGGAAAGTACTGAACCCTATTATATACTATGTCTTTTTTTCTATACCTATGGTAAAGTTTAATTTATAAATTAGGCATGGTAAGAGATTAACATTAATTAATCTTCACTATAGTGAATACTATAGCTTCACTATAGTAACTTTTAAACTATCTATATGTATTCCACAGCATCATGCTGTATACTTTAAATATATACAATGAAATTTACTTTTTAAGAAATTTGCATTTTCCAATTACCAATATTAATAAAAACATAGAACATATAACAATAGCCAAATATATCATTTGTCATAAAATAATAAAATCTGGACGTTTTTAAACAAACGTGGTTTCAAGTTTAATATTTTTCTTAGTATCATTCATTGCTAGTGTGATATTTAATTCTTCTAGGAAGAAATAAGTCTTGTTAATGCAGCATTTATAAATGGTGCTATCCTCTTGCTCTACCCACTGGAAACAACAGAATATTGATAGCAATAGACATTTGGGCCTCTCCCCATCTATGTTTTTATGGAATAAGTATCCTGTGCTATGTATAGTATAATTCGCTAAGCATAGTTGTATATCAAACAATATAGAGTAGGGCTGACAGTTTAGAGTCCTCCACACTAAGGAAACAGTGAAAACTCTAAGAAGTTATGGCTTTCCCTCCCACCAGCTTCATCTTCCATGTGTCTTCAGTTTTGCTTGCATCTAGTGTTGGAGGAGGGGATGTGGTGTTATCTGTTCTTTTTACTCCAAAGTCATCAGGTGACTCACAATCTATAGAGTATGCATTATTGTGTCTGAGGCCCATCCAATCAGCTTTCTGGGACTGTGATCTCTGTCCTTTGAAGTGAAAAAGAGAGAAAAATAAGTCTTAGGATAAAGCTCCAGATATGTGATCTTGAGCGAAGCATATCATTGCCTTTCGTCAATCAGAGAGAAGTTTTGAAGCTACTTGGCCATTCATTGTAACCTTACATCTTTGTCCTTGAGCTTTTAAAAAATGTAGCTTCTAATCTGTGATATATTATCCATTTTATTAAGCACAAATTTTTTTTATACATCAGTCTTTTTATCAAAATTTTAATCATAGTGATATTTGTTAATTTATTCATTCATACATTCTATCAACAAACATTTATTTAATGTCTACTACATGGAAGACATTGTAATAGGCACTATGGATACAGAATATAAGATAGACTTGGTTCTTGCTCTCATGAACTTTTTATTCTAATCAATTACAGATATAAAGCAACTCTGCTTTCCTGGCCATAGTGATTCTCTCTACTGGAGACTTCCTTGAACACTTGAGATGCTGAATATTTATGACTAGAGGGAAAAAGAAACTTTCTTATTTTTACATTTCTTTTTGTTAGAAGCATCCCAAAGCAGGGTTGCGTGGTCCATGATGTGCTATGCAATTCAGTTAAGCAGATATTTCAGTACAGGCAATCTTCTCTTTACATGGTTCTGATATGCATGAACTTCAGTTATCACAGTTTAGTTAAACACTACTAGTTTCTGAACAACACAATTCATGTTTTGGTTACCATGGTATATTAACTATGCATAATTGCATAAAGTATAAACTTTACTGCTAGCTCTTCAGTCCACATATTACTACTGAAATAACAGATATGCATCACAACCAGTGACCAATCACACCACTGCCAAAGTCAGTTGGCGATTTGTCACCGCACATCTGTTATTTGGTTCATGCTCAGACAGCAAGGCGAGTAGTTGCATTGCCTCTTTGTCTCCCAGTAATGAACACACATAATATTTTACAAAAAAAAAAAAAAAATGGATAATCAAGAAAGGGAATTGTCTAATTAAGATGTAAGTGCAGCAAAGAAACAAAAAGTGATAATGCTAGGAGTAAAATTCAAATCAGCCATAAATGGAGTTATAGAAGAAATGGTTAATTATAGAAATGTTGACACTGCCGTGGTTTGAGAGA
This sequence comes from Propithecus coquereli, assembly GCF_000956105.1. Lineage (NCBI taxonomy): Eukaryota > Metazoa > Chordata > Mammalia > Primates > Indriidae > Propithecus > Propithecus coquereli. The sequence goes on from NW_012147953.1 coordinate 862,374, forward strand.
GTCTAGCTATCTAGCCAGAGGAACTTAGTACGGTGACCCATCAACATACATGAGGAGAGAGGTGCAGTGAAATGTCCCAGTGGAAGTAATGTTAGCAACAAATTTCACATGATAGAAACTCCCAGAGATATTTCATGACATCGAAAGCACAAAGAATAAAATGTTGAAAATCGATCTGAATTTGGAAGCAAGTATGACAGTTTACAAAGGCATTAAAAAGATGCTGTCTTTGTATTTGTATCATTATACAATAAGAAGTTATATGTGACAAAGAAGGCAAACACATTTCAGACCACTCTTGATAAGTTTTTTCCAAAGAAATAAAACCCATTACTTCTCAATGTTTTTAATGTTTTAAATTACAGTGTATTAAGCAAATACTAGTTTTACTAATTTTTCCATTTCCTTACATATTTATAACTGACAGTAAAAAATTGTTTTGATAAAAATTTGTAAAGATCACAGAACAATTGTAATTTTTCCCGTTAATTAGTAACACTGTCGTGCTTTGTTTCAGGTTGAAGTTATTTTCACGGTCCTGCACTGCCATGTGAAGTGGAGATGGCTGTACTGTGTATACTACATCCCACTCTCTTCACAGGACCCATAATGCACATGGGGGTTGGTCCAGGAATGGTTTAAGCACTGGCCATCAAACTCAGAGAGTTCATACTCCTCTTCTAGAACTAATGCACCGATGATGCTTCTCAATCCTTCTGCAAAAACGGTATTATTGGGCAACCTCACCATTTTGGTAGGCATGACAAAATATGTCTAAACTGCAGAAAAAAACATAGTGTTAAATGATTTTCCAGGCAATTCCTCAGCTCCTGTGTACATATAATTCTCAGAGGACCCATCTCAGCAGTTATCTCAACATTTCCAGTTATAACTAAATAGAGAAGTGGACACTGCCCTAGCTAAGATCTTTGTTCTATAAGACAAACTAACATAAAAGAAAAAAGTAATAACATGAAAATGTGCTAGAATCCCAGCTATCATTGCAGAAAAATTCTAGTAATACTTATTTTGAGAACAGCAGAAAAATATATTCATTTCTAGGTCCTAAGGCAAATGATCTTGATTTTTAAAATGTAGTAAAATTAAATAAAAAATATTGTCTCTTAGAAGAGATAGTCTATTCCTAATTTATCACGATTTGTATACACATGCTGGGGCTCAGAAAATGACACCCTGAAGCACAGTGCTTTGACATACTGAGTACTTGGACTGAAGGACATTGGAAGACCTCAGAAGCATCTTCAGAACCAAGGTCTCTCTGATCTTGTCCCATCCTCCCGTCTCTCACCCCTCATTCTCCCCTGAAATGAGTCATAGAAACCAGAATTTCTCTTCCTTAAGCTGGGTCATAAAACTAGAACCCCTTTTCCCCAAAACAAGCCATAAAATCTAGAAATATTACTCTAACCTTTCCCTGCCTTTCTGTTTAGGAGCTGGACATAAAGAAATTCTCTGACTTACCCTTGTCCTAGAGTAGGTCATAAGACCTTCATTCCAGAGGGGTCCTGCCCCATGCCTGGGAGGAAGAAACGCTACAACAGAGAGGCTGAGAAGAATTTGAACAGATGGGTCTTGCTGGTCCCCCCCACCCCCCTGCCCCAGACTATTAGCATTGGATCATTCCTTTTTGTCCAATCACACTTCTACATGACTATCCATGCTTCATGGAACCAAATCATAAAAATAGACAGTTTTCCCTCAGTCTTCGCATCTTCATTTATGAAGGCTCCTTGTCACATAAAACTTTGATTAAATTAGTCTGTTATGCCTTTCTCTTATTATCCTGTCTTTTGTTATATAAGTGTCAGCCATGACCGTTATGATAGGGAGGAAAGGTATCACATCCTTTGTTCCCTTACACACATTTGTATCATATTCTGAATTTTTTTTTTTAATCTTCCTGGTCACCACTTGTATACAGTTTATTTCTCATTTTCCAAAGTCAAAGCACTAAAGATAAATGCATAAAATAAAAATAGAAAAAAACTATAATTGCTTTTTAATAACAATTTTTGGGTTTATTCTTCATAAAATGAAGCAAAAGCAATGTATTTGTTTTTTCTAGATAAAAGATAGTCACATAATTCAACTTCTGACATTTTCAAAGGTATATCTGAAAGGCACTGTTTTGTTGAAAGAGTCACATTTATTTGCTTGATTTTGAATGTGTGTTTGGATGTGCAGCCTTGAAAAGGATTACATACAAAACAATTTTCAAATGTGATTTGATGGTGGAGGTCACATATTTTAACTTATGAGTCCTTGTGGCTCGTTGCTATAGTTTTAGAGGTCTGGAAATGAACTGTGCCAAATGATGGTTGCATAAGTAAATAAACAAGGTCAGATCAGTTCAACAAAGCACCCGATTAACAGTGAAAGGATACCAAACACAGGTTCAATCATTCAACTCCTATTTTTCAAAAGCAGAAGCTAGACACAAGGCCTCAGGTTCACTCTCATTTAATACAGAGTAAAGAAATCCTTTTTTTTAATAGTAAATATTGTTATCCTGCATCATAAGTAATAAAACATAAATCCAAATAAATGAGCTGTACTTTAGATAATTCTTTTTTTTTTTTTTTTCGAGACAGAGTCTTGTTCTGTTGCCTTGGGTGGAGTACAGTGGTGTGATCATAGCTCACTGTAACCTCAAACTCCTGGGCTCAAGAGATCCTCCTGCCTCAGCCTCCTGAGTATCTAGGACTACAGGCACCAGGACACCTGGCTAATTTTTCTATTTTTAGTAGAGACGGGTCTCTCTCTTGCTCAGGCTGGTCTCAAACTCCTGAGCTCGAGCAGTCCTCCCGCCTTGGCCTCCAGAGTGCTCAGATTACAAGTGTGAGACACCATGCTCGGCCTAGATAATTTTTTTAATGCTAATAATCTTCCAGAACTAGAGTAAAGAAGCATTTTGGAGTAAATTATTAAACATCAGCGGAAGCACAAGAAATGATAAAAGAAAAAAATCTGCCTAAAATTTGCAGGCAGTATGTGTATTAAATAACTTCTCTAGTCTTTTAAATCAAAATTAAGTTAAAATAAGTGAAAACCTTTGTTTACCGTAGCCAAATTCATTAAAATTTGGAACTTTCTTTGTTAACAATAGTATGTAGCTTAAACTAGAAGGACTCTGGGACACATGGATATTGAGAAGATCTAAACTCTTATCCCACCTTTACCACTAATTAGAATTCTTGAAAAAACAAACAAAAAAGGTAATATTCTTCACTGAGGATTTACTCCATGTCATGTACTGTCAAGCCTTTTGTTCACACATCTCATTTAGTCCCTACCATAAGCCTGTGAGATAGGCATCTTTATATTACAACTAGCAGGCAAAACTCAGGGCTTGCCAAAGCATGCAAGCAGGTAGTAAGGGGTAAACCCCTAATTAAAATCCAGATGCGTTGTGTCAAAGAAAAACCAGAGTTGGTCAATAGTTAAAACAGTAAAAACAGATTTTATTCAAGACTGTTACAATAGAGGGAAAGTGACCTCAGTGTAAAACTGGGCTCAGTTCTGAATACAGCTTGGGCATGCAGGAATTTATGGCCAAGGAGCAGGGTGTGGGGACACTGGATGGAAAACTACTGAGAGGTGACACTAAGAGTGAGGGGGGTTCTGTCCAAAATGACCTTGCAGGATTCTTGCAGGAGACGGCCTGGGTGATGAGTTGTCCCCTGGAGAATGGTAAAGGGTGAGGAACCTGATCAGATATCAAGGGTTGGGGGTCCTTGCTAAACTGACTTAGCAGGGGTCTTGCTAAAACTGGTTTTTATAAGGAAGTGCACAGACAAGCCTAGGAGAAGGTTCAGGAGCCTGACTGAAGTTTGGTCAAGCAAAGAATCTTTGTCAGAGGCACTCTACAATCTGTGCTGTTTCCCATATGCTAAACTTTGTTCCTACTCAAATAATCCAAGACACAGTGGGTTCCTTTTTCCTGTCAAATCAATTCTCGTTTGGCATTGAGGAAGATCTCATTTCTCCCCTTGTTCTTTTCCCTGCATCATGTTGTCATCCATATTTTATGATCTGAGTTAAACATAGTTATCAATGACTTTTATGTTTTTATTTTACCCTAAGGATATTTTATAATCTGCTTCTGAGTATTAATAAGAAGGTCAGTTGAAATAATCAGGATATAAATGTTTCGAAAATTTAAAAGTAATGGAAAAACTGAGGCCATAATTATGCTTCCATATTAGAACACAAAAAAATTTTCTTTCCAAACTTAGAATCTACTTCAGAAGAGTATGTAGCTATATCCTTCATTCCATACCAAGAAAATCCATTTTATAAAGACTATACTTTATAGAAGCAGGAGGTCATCTGCTGAGAGTGCAAAGGCAAATGTAAATTAAAAATAAGAGACTTAATTCTCTAGGTAGAAAATAAGGGAAGATACCACCCTTCTCCCTTTTCTTAAAGCATTTACTTTAGAAAACTTGTGATTGTGAATGTGTCTAAATCTTTTTTATCTTATTTCTGCATATTACGGGGGTACAAATGTTTAGGTTATGTTTCCCTTGCCCCCCAACTCCGAGTCAGAGCTTCAAGCATGTCCATCCTCCAGATGGTGTGCGTCACACTCATTATGTATGCATATACCCATCCCCTCCTCCCCCCCACCTGCCCGACTCCCAATAATTGTTATTCCTATATGTGCACTTAGGTGTTGATCAGTGAAACCAATTTGCTGGTGAGTACATGTGGTGCTTATTTTTCCATTCTTGGGATACTTCACTTAGTAGAATGGGTTCCAGCTCTATCCAGGAAAATACAAGAGGTGCTATATGATCATTTGTTTCTTATAGCTGAATAGTACTCCATGGTATACATATACCACATTTTATTAATCCACTCATGTATTGATGGGAACTTGGGTTGTTTCCACATCTTTGCAATTGTGAATTGTGCTGCTATAAACATTCGAGTGCAGATGTCTTTTTTATAGAATGTTTTTTGTTCTTTTGGGTAGATGCCCAGTAATGGGATTGCTGGATCAAATGGTAGATCTACTTGTATCTCTTCAAGGATCTCCATATTGCTTTCCACAGAGTTTGCACTAGTTTGCAGTCCCACCAGCAGTGTATGAGTGTTCCTATCAGTTCTTGCCAACTTTATGACCCAGAAATATCCTTTCTCAAGGACCTGGAAATGATCTTTCTGAAATGCAACCATCAAGGAGATACATGCCCCATCTCCCAGTTTCTGTGGAGGGTAGGAGCTTAACTTCTGCTCTGAGTCACAAAACTACCCCCTGTCATAAAGATATGAGAATCCAGTTTCCCTTTGGATAAAGTCAGTTAGCTAACATGGATGGTCACCTCAGTTGCCAGGTGAATTTAGGATGAACTATGTATGACAAATGGTGCTGCCAAGTCCTCTTGCTTGAGAAGTGGTTATGTTTGTTCTGAGAACAGGTATATAATGCGTTGTATGTGCTTGACTATGTAAGATTGAGACTTCTTCCTATCTTGGCAATCCCTTTGCTGATTGCCTGTGCTATGCACCACATTCTGGTTTCATGTTTATTCAATAGTACAGTTCTATTCATTCTCTTCTACTGTTACATAGAGGTTTCTAGAATTAGGAGGAGATTTTTGTTTTTAATTCTATTTCTCCAACAAGAAAAAACTATGTCTTCAAAGAATCAGAAGTGCCAATAAAATTTGAGTCTTGAGCACAATCAGAAAATGAGAAATACGAGGACAATAAGCAATGAACGTTTTACCAGTGGAAATTTGAAAAGATGTATGTGACTCACTCATAAGAGGAATCCATTCTGAATTATTCTTTTTGGTATTAAAAAGGTGTGCTTTGTGCCTTTTCAGAAGAATATTAGTTCAATTTTTCTATAAAAGAATAGAATCACATGAATGGATGTATTGAGCATGGGAATATTAGGAATTACATACTTAAATGTTGAAAAGTGGTGGTTAGCAGGGTATATTAAGCTAATATATGCTGTCAACCACCACTTCGACGTCATTGGTTCATGAATAAGTAAATCAATGTTCGTTGTCTAGAATCGTAACCCACAGGATTTCTATTAAAATGAATGGGGTTGAAGCAAAGAAGTTTTGGAGACTGTGTACCATACCCTGGTTTAAAGGTTCACAGCATCTATCAGCATATTAAAAGATCTGAGATATAGCCAAGAAATTTGTCTCACTCGGTTTGATCTAATTTTTCCTAAATTTATTTACCTTTGAAAACATTTTATAATCATTTCTTAATATCCCCAATAAAGCCAGGATTCCATGGAAAACAGCACTAGACTGAGGAGTCACTGAAGTTTTTTTTAATATTAAAACACACTCTATCAATGGAACATATTTTGGGAAGTGCAGATTTAAGGCCAGCACTGAAAATTCGGATTTTCCCAATCCCGTTTTAAGAGTTTGGAGAAAAAAAGACACATTTGATCAGTTTGCTTCAGAGTTTAGCATGTGGCAACAGTGCAATTCAAGGTTTTTGGTAATGGGGATTAATGAACACAGCTAGAAGCCTCTGTTAATCATTCAGAAAGAGTAATCTGTAGAAGTATCTTTAAAAGTGCTTTTCTTTTTTCTGAATTTTTAGATTATGCCTATTCTTAGGGAAATGAATGTTATGTTAATCCTTGGGAAGTAAAACTGACATAAGCCTTCTTTATAATTAAATGAATTATTCTTAATCAAATCTACAGCTTATGTAAGCATTTTCCCAACCCAAATAGTAAAAAAATAAATTCCCTGACTGCTGAGGTAAGTTGTTTCCCTGAATGTCTAGTCTTCAGAGTGAGAACTGAAAGCATCCACCGCCGTGTTCAACCTGGACACCGAGAACTGACACTACTATCCCACAAACACCTACAATGACACAACGTTGCTATCCCATTGTCTTCGTTAGCATTACTTCATTTTTCCCGAGTCTCTTGCCCAAGCAAAGGCTTTAATTGTTCATTACAAAAACTTCCTGAAAGATCCATCAGCTCTTCACCGGAAAGCATCAAAATTTAGTTGAGTCGCACCTCGGAATTCTTGCCTTGCCCTTTCCTCCAATCCTGGGCTGTTGTGTCATGACCATACCTGATCCTAATCTCTGCTTTGAAAGACTCCTTGGCCGGGCGAGGTGGCTCACGCCTGTAATCCTAGCACTCTGGGAGGCCGAGGCTGGTGGATCGCTCAAGGTCAGGAGTTCGAGACCAGCCTGAGCAAGAACAAGACCCCATCTCTACTAAAAATAGAAAGAAATTAGCCAAACAACTGAAAAAAAAATAGAAAAAATTAGCCGGGCATGGTGGCGCGTGCCTGTAGTCCCAGCTACCCGGGAGGCTGAGGCAGGAGGATTGCTTGAACCCGTGAGTTTGAGGTTGCTGTGAGCTAGGCTGCTGCCACTGCACTCTACCCTGGGCAACAGAGTGAGACTTTTTCTCAAAAAAAAAAAAAAAAAAATGAAAGACTCCTTAAACAAAACTTTAAAATTCTCAATAAATTTTAACTGTCTTTTTCATTATGGGTTGAATGATGTCCCCCTTCCAAAATATATAGGTTGAAGTCCTAACTCCTAGTACATCATAATTTAATCTCATTTAGGATTGGGGACTTTACAGCAGTAATTAAGTTAAAATGAAATCATTAGGGTGAACTCTAGTCCAATATGACAGGTGTCTTTATGAAAATAGGAGACTTTAGAGACACACACACACAAGAACGCCATGTGAACACGAAGGCAGAGATGGAGGTGATGCATCTACTCTACGAGCCAAGGATCTGCAAAGATTGCCTCAAATCATCAGAAACTAGGAGAAAGGAATGCAGCAGATTCCTCCTCACAACCCTCAGCAAAAACCAATCCTGTCTACACTTTGATCTTGGACTTGTAGCCTCCAGAGCTGTGAGGTAATAGATTCCCCGTAGTTTAAGCCTCCCAGTTTGTAGTACTTTGCCACAGCAGTAGCCTTCTCAAACTAACACGTCTTCCGCACTCCGAGACACTGCCAGCCTCTGTGGAGACAGGACTCCTACTGCAGTAAGCAGTAGACTCAGCCTTGTCTTACCAATCGGGTGTGCTGATTATATGTGAGGTGCCAGCATTCAACCAGAGCCCACTAGATTTGCTACTCATTCAAATTCTCAAGAAGAACTTTTGACTCAGATATCACGTTGTGAGTGATTAGTAGTAAGTGGAAGGTACATGATTCTTGGGAATGCCCGTAAGTTACAACAGCACTAAGGCCAGAGGAATGGCTGGCAGCAAAGTATCTTGTGGGCTTGAGCCATGTTATGGAGTTTGGCATCTATCCTAGGAGCAATGAGAAATAATTTAAAAGATTGAAATCAGAGGGGCAACCAAAAAAAAAAAAAAAACTCTTCAACTCTGGGATAGCCACTATTAATTTCATTTTGGACTTTCTTATAATCTTCCCCATGCCTGCATATATGAAGAAAAAGTTTTGCCTGAACTCAGAAAAATTGAATTACCATTATCTCTCTGTCTATCATCTGCCATCTGGCTGGTGTCTCTAGAAGTACAAGTGGCCCAGTCCTGTCCCTGAGTGTTCTGCTAGAATCCTCTATTAGCAGAACTAATTGTCTACGTTTCCTCAGTTTGGTCATTTCTCTGATTCCTCTTTAATATTTGGCCTCACTTTGGATTTTACTAACACTGAAGACCCATGGTGAACATGCTTTGGCCCTGGAGTATCACCAAATGAAAAATCAAGAATTACTGTTTCTCTAATAAGTAATGAAATAGCCAAAAGATGGACACCAAGAGGAGGAGCCCATGTCTAAAAATAAACCATGTTTAATTGTATCTTTAATTTTATAATAACCAAAATTTTGCTTTCAATATATTTAAAAAAGGATACCTTTAGTAAATGGAATACTAGTTACGGAATAGCCAGCATGAAACTTTTCATGAAGGTTCACACTACCAGAAGGCCAGTAAGGCCCACAGGGTGGAAAGGGGGCAACGTTAGAGAACAGAACTGTGATGTCTACATTTGAAATAAAATTTGTTTTCAAAATTCTGCTAAAGCGCTACTTCTCAGCCTCAGAATATGGAGTGACTCTAATATCATTTGCTTAATATGCAAATTTAGTTGCAAAGAGGTTTACTGAGGAATAAGAGTGCATCATCTTGACAACTGAAAACTGCATCAGTTGACCCAGGGATGGTTGTTTGAGACTCCTTTTCAGAGTTGTACATTTTAAAACTAAAGAATTGTCAGTCTCATTAAAAAGACTAAAATTACATGCAAATCAAAAATGTTTGGATCACATATTATGTAAAATAGTACCCTCACAAACATGCTTTAAAGGAGCATAATGAGGGTCTTGCCCTCAATCCGGGAGGTTTGAGAACATTTTCATATTCTATGACCAGAGCTATTTCTAAAGTAGTATATTTCAATAGATAACTTTCTTAGATAATCTGTTTGGGCTTCCTCAATATTCTCAGTATTTAAACACATGGAAAACTATTATGTTTATATCGCAGGAAGCTTTCAAAATTCTTTCAAAAAACATGTTTAATAATTTTTAACGTGACTGAATGTTATTTCCTGATGATATAAAATTTCCTGATGACTTTATGATAGGAAAGCACATAATTAGTGACCTCTTTTAACCTGATACTCTCAAAGTAGATGGCAGCCTGGTTTCAGGAGGGGCCTAAATTGAGGGATGACATGTTGCAGATGAGGTGCAACATCACTCTATCCTGGTCCATATCTCCAGTTTAAGCCTCTTTAAAATATGGCCTTTCTGAATTTCCCCCAAATCCCTTTGTATGTTTCTTTACTTTAAAATAATGTAAGAATAAAGTAAGGAGAAAAGGTTGTCCTGAGTTAATGTAATTACCTTTACCCAATAAACCTTTTCCAAGTTCTGATATTTCAGAACCCAAAATTCACAAGTGAACACCTAGCATGAAAAAAGTGACAACATGTACTTCCTACTCAAATATTTGCCTTGCACATAGTAGGTGCTCAATAAATGTTTGTTGAATGAATAAATAAATGAAAACATTGTCTATGTAGGTTTATCCTAACTTATGGGAAGCATATACTAATGAATTCTACTCTTCCTTGGCATATTTATATCTCTGAATATGATCTTAGGATCTTATTCTTTTAGTGGATTGCTCTTCTAAGTCTAGCACAGTTACATCACATAATCAACAATCAGATCTTTTCTTGATTTTTATTCCTTGACAATATAATAATTCCTTGGTGAGGAAAAAATTATTGATACTTAATCAAAAAGAAAGAGAAACCTGATTTGGTGAATTTCCAATTAAGTGTACTAAAAATTTTAATGGAAATATGAAATTGGTAAAAGCTAAGAATTGAAATCCACAGTCTGTTTCCAAACAGCTTATTTTATCTCCTCAATTCAGTGGAATAAATAAAGCCAGCAAAGAAAATATTAAACTTGTTATAGAGTCCAAACATTACTGTACAGTGTGCATGAGGGGACTATAGCAATGCTTCTGGACTAAAACTGCTCTTACATCAAATTTCACTGAAGACAGATTCAGCCTAATTCATAAGTATCCTGAGTTAGCATGATTGCAAACTTTATTCAGGTCACTGGGGAGAGTGCATTTATCTGCTTAGTGGGAAGTTCAACTGGAAGTTAATTAATTAAGATGTGTTGGAAATAGATTACATTGTAAGCTTCCATATAGAATGTAGTAGAAAAGAAAGATCCATAAGGTAGACATCAATGGGTAAGAGAAAGGGTGCATCAGGATAGCATCAATTAAAGGTAAATTTTTGTGAAATAGGGAACAAATACATTTTCTGAGATAGATATATGCAGTATAGTAGGTGAGGAGCTTATATTGGGACATAGCTTCAGGGGAAAAATATTAATAGATCAACAACTGGTGTCCAAAAGAACGGTAGTTGTAAATCCGACCATTGTTTTTCTTGTATTTTTCCATTCACAATAGTCAAATGATGGTAAGCTACCCGTGTCCTCATAAGAAACAAAAGGATGCAGAAGTAAACTAAAGCACTTATGAACTTGGCTAGTCATAAGCAAGACAGACTCTTGTCTGACATTTAACTCTATCAGTCTTAGCAATTGCCTGAAAGATGAAACTTTGCAAAAAATTTTCCATTTCCTGATTTTGAGAAATTAACTGTTATAAATTTGGACAACTTTGTTATGAGCCTAGTGTTTTATAATCATTCTTTTTATAATCTTTATACCTCTAAGATCGACAATTAATAAATAAATATCACAAACTAAAACAGCTGTTTATGCCTCTAAAAGAATATGTAATATCATTCCAAATGAAAGTATTTAAAGAATAAAGCCTGAGCAACAAGGCTTAAGGAACTAATTTAATACTAATAGTTGGTGGCTATAACATTTAACTGTTTTGTTGCCCTGTTTTTTTCTATTAAATATAGTATTTTATTCCTTCATTTTAATAATAAAAGGAAATTAGTAAAAAGGGAGTGGATTTAGAGATAATACAAATTTATGAAGAACTAGAATATTTGAAATAGTTTGGAGTTAATTCCACATTCAGAAAGGAAATTCAAAGGATTATTCTTAAAATTGAAACCACATTACAGCATAGGCTTCAGAATCAAATAGAAACAGGTTTGAATTCCTGCTCCACTACTTACTCACTGGGAAAATTTGCACATTTTATTCATTCTCATTGAGCTCCAGTCAAAAATGGGCTATCTTATTGTATTATGTAGATTAATTAATATGGAGAAGATGTATTTAATATCATCATTATAAAGCTAGCTCCCCCTAGTAAGCACCATATGGTAGCTATTATGCTTCTGCATTTAACAGAGAGAAAGCTTTAGTTATTTTTAACACAACTAAACTCCAACAAACTTACTAAAATAACCAAACAAGGGGGAAATATTATATACCTCATCTATCTTAGCAAATTATTTAGAGTCCTCTTGTAAAAATTATTTTTAAGTGTGTTAATAGCCTTTTGTAAAATATTAATATCTCCAAAAAGAATTTCCCATTTTTAAAATAACACTTATTAACATCTTATGGAACTTAGTAGTACCAAGAAAAAAAAATTAGGAAAAGCTAATTCAGAATATTTGGAATTCTACTTGCCAATGATTACAAAAATACTTTAATATATACTTAAATTATATAATTACTTTATTATTGTTATCAGTCAGACTCTTGGAAGGAAAAAGATGGTGGATTAAAATGAAGTATATGAGAATGTTTGAAGTTATTAAAGTTTGGGTACATCCAAACAAGTCCAATGAATGGACGTTCTACAAAGGCATGAGCAAGATTTAGAGAACTCAGTTAGGGATGCTACAATACCCCACGGCTGGCAATACCAAAGAGCTATTACCACAGCTAAGCTTGAAGGTGAAAAGAGACAGAGTAGAAATGGGAGAGTACGATTACGAACAGAACTACCTAAAAGAAGAACACAACTAATCTAGAGCAGTCTTAGAAGAATCACAGCAATAAGTACCCAAACTTTAATAAAGTCAAACCCTCCAGTATCCTGCAGCATCTGCCATTGGATGAAACCTACTAGAAGCCAGATGGCAATGGACTGCATCGATGCAATCCATAATAGTCTTTTTAATATATCTCAACTTTTGAACTTCTAGAATATGGCCATAGTAACTATTTTAATGTCCTTGATTGCTAATTCTAATATCACTGCCAGTTTTCATTGGTTAGTTTTTACTCATTAAGGGTTCTAGTTTTCTTTTTTGCATGCCTGGTAATCTTTGGATACCAGAAATTGTATGTGGCCTGAATATTTCCTGTAAGTATTATTGATCATTAGTCTGGGATGCAGCAAAATTACTTGGAAATATACTGATCCTCTGAGTCTTGCTTTTGTAATTCATTAGGCAGAACTAGAGCAGTATTTACTGAAGTATTAATTATTCTCCACTGTTGAGGCAAGACCTTTATGAATAATCTACTCAATGCTCCATGAATTATAAAATTCCCATGCTGACTGAGAGGAGCAGGCGCTGTTTTCAGCTTTATGTGAGTGCCAAGCATTGTTCCCTCCAGTCCTTTGATGGTTCTTTTTCCAGCCAAGGATAGTCTCCTCACATGCATACATAGGTCAGTACTATGCTGAATAAGTAAAGAGGGGGAGCTATGCAGAGCTCTATAGTTCGCTATCTGTGCAGCTTTCTCCTCTCCCATGCTCTGTCCTGCAATCCTGCAAACTCTATCCTCCTTGGTATGCCTGGATTCTCAGGTCTGTCTCTTCAATTCAGGGATTCTGCCACATTCTCCTCGGGTTTCCCTCCCTGGGACTCAGCCAGGAAACTCAGTATGGTAAGCTAGCACAATTATTGGGCTCACCTCATTTGTTTCTTGTCTCCTAGGGCCACTATCCTTCTTTGACTGATATCCATTATCATGAAAACCATTGTTTCCATGTAATTTGTCTAATTTTTTTAGTTGTTTCAGTTGAGAAGGCAAATCCTGTCACTGTTACTCCATTATGGTCAGAAGATAGTCTCTAATGGTTTTTTTAAAACTATGGTTTTGTCCCTTCTTTGGTTTTTTTCATTGTTACAGTGGAATTGATTGTGTCTTGTACCCTCCTCATCCCAATTGACAGAGGAACTGAGGCATCTTTGTTTTTTTCTTTATTGTTTTCAGTTCCACTTTCTTATTAAATTTCAAAATTTTTAATCCATTCTTTTCTCTCTCTTTCCCATTTACTTCGTGATAAGATACAAATAAGGCACAAATATCACTGGTTTTTGTTTTCTAGCAGCCAGTGACCTTATATGAGTAATTAATATTTTTTAACTACTCATTTTAACTACTCATATAAGGTAGCTAATAATTTTTATAATTTAGGTAAAGCACTGAATTATAAAAATTTATGTTCTCACATAGCAGTGGAAGCTAAGTAATGTGTACACATGGATGTAGAGAGTGGAATGGTAGACAACAGAGACTCAGAAGAGTGAGGCGGTGGCAGTGGGGTGAACAATGAAAAATTACTTAATGGATACAATGTACATTATCTGGGTGATGGATACCCTAAAAACCCTGACTTCACCACTACACAATCTATGCATGTAGCAAAATTACACTTGTACTCCATAAATTTGCACAGAAAAAAATGAATTAATTAATAAATAAAATAAAAATTGAGCATAGATGAATATTTTAACATTGTAATATGATAAAGATAAAATTTAGCAAAGTTAATATGGCACATACACACATAGATGGATAGATAACCATAATGCTATTGTGCTATGTGGCAATAACTCTGAAATGAAAAGGCACTCACATAAGTGAAACTGATATTACTTTTATTTGGTCAAATATAGTTTTTTGAATTTGCTGTATTTTTTCTTCAATACTTTTTAATAGCGTCATTGTGTGCAATTTGCTCTAATGGCACAGTCAACATAGTTCCCACTGCAGATATTGTGCATACATAGATCCTTGTCTCAACACCAGAGTTTTCTATAGCCAGCCTTTTTCCCCCTGGCCTGAAGCACTTCCTTCTCTGTTACGTGGTCAACCCTGATTGTCTTCAACTGTGCATGAGAAAATAAAATTAGGTAGCTTATTCAAGATCATATATCTCTTGGAAAAAAATTTAAGTATATGTTATTACATTACTGATAAACATTTATGTTCTATATTTTCAAATAAACAGCAACCTAACAATTCAATATTTCTGTTTAAAAACCCTAATCAACATTAGGAGCAATTATTTTTATATATGGCTGGACCCTTGGCCAACTAATTTTATGAGTTTTAGTCTATGAAAGGAAAAAAATCTATTAATACTTTTTGTTCTCTGTAATAAAGCAATTTTCCTTCAAATCACACTATATAGGGTAGGAATGACTCATTTTTAACTTGACACTATAGTATGGCATTATTCTACTTGTACTATACAAAGCAGTTATAAACCCTGCTGTGGAGTGCTCACATCTTGAGTAGGCTCTGCGTGAGTAGCATTGCTGCAGGCTGGTAACGCAGAATAGGTTCATAAAATCAAAGCACACTTCCTCACGTCCATTCAAATTTGATTCTGCTGATGGAAACCCTTCCTGTTAGTTTTCCAGTCAACTTCTTCCTAAACAAGCCAGTAAGCTGGAGTCAAGAGGATCTCCATCTTAGCATTACCAAGGAGCTGGGGAAACAGTATCCAAGAGGGAAGAATAAGATCACTTCTTTAATGCTCTGAAAATAGGATTCTCACCGTGAAATTTCCTCCAACATAAGGCATAGTCTGGGGGTGAGGCTGAAGGAGCAATGCTCCTAGGTTGGAGGGGGGAATGATTATCAATCAATATGTGTAAATTATTTTCTCAGAGAAAGAATTTCCTATTTAGAAGATGTTAATTCTATTTTGTAGCAACCAGAAAATTGGATTTAGTAAATATTAGAATTGCTATCTGAGGTAATTCTAAAGCACACTTTTAAGATTCAAGCTAAGTGTTTTACCTAAGCTTCCAGCTTTTTTGATTTCAACTCTAAGTAGCTGATGGTTATTTATAGTTAGAGATTAGTTTGCAACATCGAGAACAATATTCTTTTGATGATATTCCTCAATTTACATTTTCCATCCTCAGAATCATCAGGAAATAATTATTTTAAAAATGTATTTTCCTGGGTTGCAATCCATACCCTGGGAGGGATGAAAGAGGACTTAGACATTCATATTTTTAAAAAGCACCACCTTTTTTTATTCACTTTAAATTTTGAGAATTTATCCCTGAGGTTTCAACATAGCACATACATTAATTTTCTAAGAGAAACATAAGTTTTAAATCATTTTAAAAATCAGAAATCAGGAATTATTTCTTATAGCAAAATAAATAATAGTAAATTCAACATTAATGTTTGCTCAACTCAGATAAAAGTAAAACTGTTTCCACTTTCGAAATCTACTGTCAGAAAGCAGCTTATTAGGTCTCTAATGCCCAACTGTCAGCACCAGATATATTCACCCATAAGGATTTGTTTCCCCAGTCAATTCCTAATAGACAATTAGAACTAACATAGCCATTGCCTAAATTTGTCTATCTCACTCATTTCTTCCTTTTAGAAACCATCATTCTCAGCCCAAGGCTCTCTCTGTAACTCTCATCAAACTCACACATTTTGGCTAATAAAATAGGTTTAAATAAATATTCTCTCAAAAGGCTATGAATACATATTTTTCCCATTAAAATACAAAGCTTAACACAGCTTAATCGGTAGCACAGATTTTCATTTAAGAAATAAAATAAATTAGTTCTGTTGAGCATGAATCACTTTGTTAGGAGTAAAAAGAGTGATTTTGAAAAGTTAACTTGATAAATTTTCATTATACTAATTTGAAAGCCTCTGTCAACCTAAAATAAGTTTTTTCTCACCAAATCTTTCAAAGATGAGCTCTGCTCCCATCTCCACCGTAAGTAAGATTTGTGTTTCTAGGCAACCTACTCAAGCTGGCTCACTTCCTTCACTTTTGGGAACAAAGAATTTTGGAAACAGAGAATTTGACATCGTGGTGGACTGTGTGGTACACACTCTTTCTTTTCTACAAAATGTCCCCTCTCCAGGTCCGAGGCACTCACTCCCTAGCCTCTGGGGCGATTGACTGGGGAGACTCCTGTGGCTGAGTTTCTCTCCAGGAATTGTCCTTTCCTCATCCGAGGTTACACCCCTTCCCAAGGTCAGCCCTCATTCAATGACTGGGTGATGTGGGGTGCAAAGTCCCCACTCCCTTTCCATAACCAGGGACAAAGCTGAAAGACCATCACTGTCTATGGGATTTCTTGAGACCTTTGTGAGGACTGCATTGCAAATTAATTTATTCCTCCTCTGCCCCACCCTCTATCATCACTCACAGGTATTGTTTCTGAGACGACGTCCCAATAAACCTGCACACAGATTATCTGTTTTATGGAAACCTGACCTAAAATAGATATCATGTAATATCTGTAATTTTCAAAATAATTGCCCCTTTTGATAGTTGATAATTTTAAACATTAAAATGTCATATGTATAACTAAAAATGGATCATAGATCTAAATTTAAAGTCTAAAATTCTAGAACTTTTAGAAGAAAATCTTTGTAATTATGGGTTTTGCAAATATTTCTTATATACAATACCAAAAATATCATCCATAAAAGAACAAATTAATAAATTATACATCATCAAATTTTAAAACTTCTCTTTAAAAGACACTGTTAAAAAAAAATGAAAAGATAAGCCCCAGATTGGAAAATAAACTTTTGTAAAGCATATATCTGATAAAAATCTTTTATCCAAAATAAATAAACAATTCTAAAAACTCAGTAATAAAAAAATAAAAGACTCAGTTAAAAAATGGGCAGAAGATTTGAACAGACACTTCACCAAAGAAGCTATACAGATGGCAGATAAGCACGTAAAAAGATGTTCCACATCATTAGCACTAAGAAAATAAAAATTAAAACTTCAATGAGGTATCACTATACACTTATTAAAATGGTTAAAATTAAAATAACTAACTATACCAAGTGTTGGTGAGAATTTGGAGGAACTGGAATTCTCATACACAGCATGTGTGAATATAAAATGGTGCAAACATTTTGGAAAACAGTTTGGTAGTTTCTTGAAAGTTAAACATACATCTACCATATAACCCATTCCACTCTATGTACTTAAGAGAAAAAAAAAATGCCTGTATAAATACTTGTACATGTGTATTCATAGCATTTTTGTTTGTAATAGCCAAAAGCTGAAAACAACTCAAAGGTCCAGCAAGAGATAAATGGTTAAACAAATGGTGATATGCACATAAAATGAAATGCTACTCAGCAATAAAAGGAATTAATTATTGATATATATGACATGTATGAATATCAAATTAATTATATTGAGTGAAAGAAGGCAAACAAAAAGTGTATATGGTATGATATACACTTATCATTTATATAAAATTATAGAAAAGGAAAACAAATTTTTAGTGTTAGAAAACATCAGTTTTTGACTGGCAATTGGAGGGCAGCTACAGGATAGGAATCACAAAAAGGCACAAGAAAATTCTTTTGGCTAATGGATATATTTATTCTTTTGATAGTGGTGATAATTTCATGGGTATATACATATGCCAAAACTTATCAAATTGTACAATTTAAATATGTACAACTTATTGTATGTCAATTTTACCTCAGTAAAGCTGTTCTTTTAAAAGCCATATTTAGCTCTACCGTCTGCTTCATGAAATGTATAGTGATCCTGAAAAAACATGAAGGAAAAATCCTGCCACTCTTGTGTTCTGTATTGTTACACTGGAAGAAGATGAGAGATGCAATTTGGGGAGATAGGTTCATCAAATATTGGAATAACATGAAATGGAAAATCATGAGGTAGGCAAACAATGGGTTTAATAACATATTATGAAGAATGATGAAAATTCTTTAGCCTAGAAAAATATTGGCAGATAAAATAAGCTATGGAATAAAAATGCTCCTGCAAAAGGTGATCTGAATCCTTCAGTAAAGGATTACTGAAACTAGAAGCACATTAATTCAGAGTCTCTTATGCAAAATAAATCAAGTGACCAAATCAACCCCGAAAAATCTTACAATCATGATATGCATAAGTTATGATTCCTTTCTGAGAACATGACAGCTAGCTGAAGTAAGTGAGTATGATGGACCTGGCTTCAAAGCTTCATTCTGGCCATTATTAGATGAATAAACACGAGCCAATCTGAACCTCTCTAAACCATAGTTTTCTCGTCTGTTTAAAAAATGAGATTAATAATACCTAACTCAAGATTTGTTGTAAATATGTGTCTTTATGCATATAAAGGTTCTGTTTCACAGTGGGCGTAAAACAAATGAAATAACCCCAGTGCAACTTTTTACCCTGGAAAGTCAATATATGGCATGATTTTTATGTAATGTTGACTTTTTTCTGACTGTATTAGTCAACATAATTAATGCTTGGCTGTGTGATAGTAGCCAATTAAGTCTTAAATCTCAGTAGCTTACAACAAGTAACTTTATTTTTCAAAGTCTTATGGTAACACTTTGAGGGCTCTAGGCTACTTCCATCCTGTGATGACTGATATCTTCTTTTTTTATTAAAAAAATTTGTTTAATTGTTCTCATGGAGGTAGTGAATAGAATGATCTTAATATAAGTCATCTGGCCAGGTGCCGTGGCTCACACCTGTAGTCCTACCATTCTAGGAGGCTGAGGCAGAAGGATCTCTTGAGCTCAAGAATTCGAGACCAGCCTGAGCAAGAGAGAGACCCTGTCTCTACCAAAAATAGAAAAATTAGCCAGGCATGGTGGTGCACACCTGTAGTCCCAGCTACTAGGGAGGCTGAGGCAGGAGGATTGCAGGAGACTGAGGTTGCAGTGAGCTACGATGACACGACTGCACTCTGCCTGGGGTGACAGAGAGAGACTGTGTCTCAAAAAAAAAACAAGTCATCTGAGGTCTCTTCAAATGGGGAAGACAGAAGGTAACAGTAGAGACTACATTTAAATACTCAATTTGAAAGTAATTCACATTAGTTTCTCCTACATTTCACTGGACAGAATTAGTCACATGTCCTGACCGACTGCGAGAGGCTGGGATATGTTCTCCTTCTGTGTGCTCGAGAGGGAGAGGACTGGGTTAGCTGAGTACTAATAATCACAGTACAGCACTGGGTTTATTTTTAAATGCCTGGAATGCCACTTAAAATGCATTTTTTAGTATCATGCTTATTGTCATGAACCAAAATGTACATAGCTTGTGTTCTCTAGCTCTTAATGAATCTGGATACTTGAAAAGAAAAGGTTTGCTTTGTTAAAATATACATTTAATCTATGCCTGATAAAAAGAGATACTGCTTTACTTTGCCACTGCTATATTTGCAGGGAACACACAGATCCATCTGCTTCTTACTGTCTCCATTGCTAACACTCATGTGCACGGCCTCTCCATCACCTCTCATTAGAAAGTTTGTAAATGTAATCTAACTGATCATCCCACTTACACTCTTGTCCCAAAGGTCCACTATGCACAGTAACCATGGTGACTTTCTAAAAATCTAAATCAGATCATGTCGCTTCTCTGCTCAAAACCCTCCAGTCTCATTGCACTTAGATTCAAATTTAAATTCTTTATTTTGGCCTATAGAATCCTGCATATGTTTCAACCATGTCATCATCCTCTCACAACTGTCCACCTGATACGCATGTGCATGCCTATGCATACATAGATGCACACACACAAATATACCCCTCAGAATCAGCTCTTAGCCATGGTTGAAAGTACAGAAACTGGAAAATTAAATAATCGATTAGATATCTAAAATAGTTTTGTGGTCTTGGAAACTTTACTTACACTAAATTTTTAACACAGAGAAAAGACTCATGTGTTGATAAGTAATTAATTCATAAAGCTAAAATGTGTTGGTAAAGGACTGACAATATAGCTTTCCTATTGTTACTTATAAAAACAAAAAAGTGATGTCACTGCAGAGTCATATTGGGGCAGTTATTGCCGTATGTCTCCCTGGAGCCACTGTGGGTACATTATAACCAGAATAGCGATAGTTTTAGTTGTGTCTCTTATCTCATCTTATAAAGTAGGATATTATATCCTAATTTCTAAAGAGTGTCTTAGTGCTTGTCACTCATGTAAAACTTCTGGGTAAAATCTGTTTTGTTTGGTGTCTGTTGTTTTATCTGTTATAATTTGAAGCATATTTCCTTGTCGGCAACTTTCCTGGGCATTGTCAGAAGGAATTCTCAAGAGGACTCTTTGATGCATTTGGAAGTCTTTCCCAAAATATTCCAAATAAAGTTTGCCTTGGCATGATTAGATATCTTTTTATAAAACAGAATAAAAAACTAGAGTTTATTCAAATCAGATCTACTTCGATAATAATAGGATATAAATACCTTTTAGATCTCAGCAAACTCACTTCCTCCAAAAAGCTTCCCCTCACTCCCCAAATGAAATGCTGCAATTTTCACATCATACTTGTTATACTTTGTTGTAATTGCATATTTAGTTTGTCTCTCCCAATAGACGGAAAGCTTCCAGAGATCAAGAACTTTGTCTTATTTGGGGCTGTATAGTTCTTAGCTAAAAACTTAAATGTGGTAGGTGGTCAAATTGAATGACTTAACAAGTAATGGGATATACCTAACAAAACTGCCATTTTTACATGCCGTTAATAAGGATGACATCAACAGTATAAGATCTAAGTCTTTTCATCACATATCTCAGTGATCTTTCTTCAGAATCTTACGAGTAACTTCTATCTATTCATTTAGTAATTTATTTTTAATTAAATTTTTATGTTAAATCAAATATTGGTTACTGAAATATTTATGTATTTGATATATACATCTATCAAGTATTTTAGGGTAATATTTTGCTTGAAGGAGATTTGGACTGAAATTTTTGTGAAGAATTCTTAAAAATGTTGATTCCTAATCCCTAATTAGCTATGTTGAACAACGTAGTTTCTCAAAAAGAGGTATACCTGTGGTAACTTTAATTTTATGTTTTCTTTAAATGACGGTAAAACCCATTTTACTACTAGAACTCATCTAAAAAGTATTTGAGCTTTGTATGACTAGCTCATTTTGTGAAATAATAAAGTACATAAAAATAGTAAGACTCAGTAACTTGTCCAAATAAGGTTTCTGAGGGTAGCAGACATTCAAATCATTACTTCACATCACATTTAAAAAGGGTATATAGGTTTAAAAGTTTTAAGTGAGTAGAACTTAGTATTCATATCCTGGATCATAACAGTAGTAGTGTTCTGTCTGTAGTAAATGTAATAATAAGTTGATTATACCAAGAATTTTTTTTAAATTCCTTTTTCAAAAGAGAAAATGACAATGTCATCTATTCTTTTAAAAAGCTTAACTGCCAGGATAAAAATGGAGAAAATGACAATGTCATCTATTCTTTTAAAAAGCTTAACTGCCAGGATAAAAATGCAAAGCAAGTTTTTATAGATAATATTAGGAAACATTTCCTTCAATATCCAAATAATTGTGTACACTTGTTCTATTATAAATTTGGTCTTCTTTTTTAAATGTAAGTCAGTCGAGTTGAGGAATTTGCACGAATTCGGGACTTCTTGTCTACTTTAT
>NW_012147953.1:884550-897167 GCF_000956105.1 Propithecus coquereli
AATTTTTATGTTCTGGACTCCTCAACAGACTTTAAATTCTTTGGGAACAAGAATCTTGTTTTGTCTTGTGTTTGTTTGTATCCCCCAAAGCACCTACCTCTAATAAACATTACATATAATAGCTTTTCATGTTAATAAATATCAGGCAATTGCCAGGTTGAATGGGCACTAAATATGCACAACTGATTTGATACAAACGATAGTCTAAGATAGAGTTTAGAGAGCAAAGAGAAAGCATATTGGCCAGTTATCAGAGCTTTCGTTTAAAACATCACCTGAAAATAGAGAACTAAGGCCATTTTCTAGAACATGGGGTTCAAACTCCATGGCCACTGGATTAGGTAGAAAATTTTGGCCTAAATGAATTTATATTTTTCTTTCGTGTATCAATTTCTTTTGTTTACAGGCCTAGATTTATCCAGGAAAAAGGAGGTTCTTCTGTATAAATTTTTAGTAACGAGAAGTGCAAACAGTAAAATGACTTGATCTATCATCTATTCCATATAATTGCAACACCATTCACTAAAAACACACAGTGCCAATTCTGCAGAAAAGGGATTAACATGAGGAGAACATTCATTTTTGAAAAAATGAACATGAAAATTAAAGAAAATTATGCCCAGTATGAATCACATTTTTGAAGTACAAATTTTGCCCCATGAAAAGCTGATTCATTTCAATTACCACGGTGAACTAAGGAGAACATGAAATTGTCATGGATTAATGGTTTCACTTAGGGATCAATTTTCAAACCAATAGGCATGTGTTCCCTTTTGTCCCTGCTCTTGTTAACATTTACGAATGGTCTTACATCAAGTTTTAGGATATAGTGTCTCATTTTTTATCAGGAAGTTACATGTCCAGAAAACTAAAAGCAAACTGTATGCCTCTGACATATCTCCCAAAAGTAACTAGTTAATATAGAACCACTTCAACTAGATGCATTTGTCTTGACATTGAGAAATGTGGAAGAGGCTGCTGGAGGTTTCTTAAAATTCATTGTCCTGGAGGGAGGAAAAAAATGGCAGATTAGTGGGGGCCCCCCCGGCTCACTGCTCCCAGAAAAGGAGGTGAAGAACTCGGATGGCTACACACGAGTGGATCACTCCCTCACCAAGAACAGCATTGTGACACTGCAGAGAAACAGCGTGGGACACGCAGCGCAGGGAAAAAATAAAGGCGAAAGGGAGATATGTTCGCAGACTGGAAGAGTGCAAGATACGCAACAGGGAACAGAGCGTGGGAGGGCCGCGCCCACTGGGCCAGCCAGCGCAGTGCGATCCGACCCCCAGGAGGAGGCCCAGCTCCCCCACAGACCTACACACACACTCAGACAAGGAAGTGCCTGAAGCAGTGCAAAGTCGTGGCACAGGAGGGCAGGCTCTGCGGAGAGGAGACAGTAACAGGAAACATTTTGAACGCTCTGGTGCTCCGTACTGGGACAGCACTGGGCGGAGGAGGGACTGGTCTGAGTGGTTACTTCCCGTGACTGCAACCACATGAGGGAGTTTGGAGACAGGCACCTCGGCTCTTGTGGACAGTGGGACAAAGCATAGGAGGTGAACGCTGAAAAGGGAGCTCTGCCCCTGGAAACCGCTGATGATTTCGCTGGCTCAGGGCAGGACAAAAAGAGCAGGACCCTCTGCTAAGCAGACAGGAGACTGTGTGACTGATGCAGAGGTGACAGCTGGTAGCCTGCTGGACTAGCATCTGCCAACTCCTGAGTGGTCACCCCCAACCTAGCTCTCTAGGGTTGGGCGGCTGCCACTACGGGGGTCACCAGCCTGGGCACTGCAGGCTCAGCCCTTGGAGGTGGGGAGAAGCAAGAAAAGCTGCGTTCTCTGTGCAGCTGGCGTGAATCTGTGGGACTTTGGTGCTGAAAAACAGTTGGGGACCTGTTGAATAGGCTCTCCAGACTAGTGTCGGCAGACGGCTCTTGAGTGCTCACTCCCAACGCTAGTTCTCCAGGGGTGAGCGGCCACCATTATTGGGGTCCTCAGCCGGGAGCCGCTGCAGCATGCAACACTTTCAGGCAACACCCTTCCCCCAGCCCAGGGACTTTTGCACCAAATGCGGTGGACTCCACCCTTGGAGATGGGGAGAAGCAAGAAAAGTTGCTTTCTCTTTGTGACCGGGGGTGAATCTGTGGGACCTTGGTGTTGAAAAATAGTCCGCTGCCTGTTGATTTGGCCCACTGGACCAGCTGAGGTCATCTAATAAGAACATAACTCCAGGGCTTGCTCTCCAGGTCTGGGTGGCCACCCGCATTGGGGTTTGTGGACAGCGAAAGAAAAAAATGGCCAGAGACCTCAGCAATGGCACCAATTGACCACACCCATCAAGAGCAGCCTTCCAAGTGTGGTAAAAGAACCCTGAATAACATATTAGCAGCTCCCCCTAGTGGCAGATCAAGCAACCACAGACGCACACACACCCAGCTGCTGTCTATTTTGCCCTTCCCCACCTTAAGGAGGAACAGGATCCAAATAACCCTCTGGAGTGGTAAGGCTCCTCCCAAAGATGAGGGCATTCTTATGCCCCATCTGGGGACCCAGAGCCTACCACAGAGACGTCAGATTACCTCAATAACTAGCTCCTCCATGCAAACGACAATCAACAACAGAGAGGGTAACTCCATAGCTTAACACAGTGCCTTCCATCTCAGGCTATTAGAGGACAGTGGAGTCATATCCACAAGTGCAATCCACCAGCTTTGAGCTTAAGCTGGGAAACCAAACTCACTAGTCTCCATTGGCAAGAAATGAAGACGACAGGTCAGAGGTAATCCAACTTGCTAAAATACCCCTAAGGCAATACAGGACCAGTGTGCTTCTCCCCAGCACTGTCAAGGAATGACCCTTGGGGACTCAGAGATAGAGCCATAAACCAGTCCTAGCACCCCCAGTTCACAACCAAGAAGCCTGATGAGAAAGAATCAGAGAAAGAACACAGGAAACATGAAAGTTCAGAGAGAAAAGTCAACCCCAAAAGAAATCATAAGATTCTCACAATGGCCAAAAGCTTAAACAAAATGATTAAAATGACAGAGGAAGAATTCAAAATATGTATTGTAAGAAAACTTAATGAAATGGAAGAGAAAATAGAAACCCAACACAAAGAAGCCACACGAACAATATAGGAAATGAATGAAAAATTCTCTAAAGAAACTGAAGTTTTACAAAAGAACAAAACAGAAATACTGGAAATGAAAGAGGCATTCAAGGAACTACAAAACACAGTAGAAAGCCTTAAGAATAGGGTGGATCGCACAGAGGAAAGAATCTCAGAGCTTGAAGATAATGCTTATGTGCTAAACAAATTAGATGAAGTAAAAGAACACAGAAGTAAGAGATATGAACAAAACATACAAGAAATGTAGGATTATGTAAAGAAACCAAACATAAGAATCATAAGCATGCTGAAGAGAGAAGAAGAAAATACACAAGGGCTGGAAAATCTATTTCTTGGAATAATGGAGGAAGATTTACCTGGCCTGGCCAGAAATCTAGATATCCAGGCACAAGAAGCACACAGAACAACTGGGAGACTCAATGTCAAAAGGCAATCACTACCTCACATAGTTATTAGGCTGGCCACAGTAAGCATGAAAGAGGCAATCCTTCAAGCAGTAAGACAAAAAACAACACATAACCTACAAAGGAAAACCTATCAGGCTAACTTCAGACTTCTCAACTGAAACCTTACAAGCCAGAAAGAACTGGGAACCCATCCTCAATCTTTAAAACAGAATAATGGCCAAACTAGAATTCTTTAGCCAGCAAAGCTAAGCTTCACTTATGAGGGAGAAATAAAGACTGTCCCCGAAAAGCAATTGCTGATGGAATTTGTAAAGAACAGGCCTGACCCGCAGGAAGTACTCAGACCTGCATTATACAGTAAACAGCATAATAGACATCCACCGAAGTAAAACCACTCAAGAATTAAGGTCCAGAACCCTGATTCCACAATGGCTCGAGAGGTAAAACAATAAGAATTTATCCAACAGTATGAACAGAAATCTACCCCAAATATTAATTCTCTCAATAGATGTGAATGGCTTGAATTGTCCATTGAAGAGACATGGACTGGCTAAGTGGATAAAAAAACACAAGGCAAGTATCTCCTATCTCCAGGAAATGCATCTTACCCAGAAAGATGCTTTCAGGCTCAAGGTTAAGGGTTAAACAACAACCTTCCAGGCAAATGGAAACCAAAAGAAAGCTGGGGTAGCTGTTCTTATATCAGATAACATAAACTTTAAAAGAGCAAAGTAAAGAAAGACAAAGACGGTCACTATATTATGGTGAAGGGAAAAATCCAACAAGAAGACTTAACAATTCTTAATATTTTTGCACCCAACACAGGAGTTCCCAGATACATAAAGCAAACCCTGTTTAACCTAAATGACATGATAAACAGTAACGCTATAGTAGCTGGGATTTCAACACCCCACTGACTGAACTATACAGATCCTCCAAGCAGAAAATAAGCAAAGAAATGATGGAGTTAAACAGAGCTCTAGAACAAATGGGTCTAACGGACACCTACAGAACATTTCACCCAAATATCACTGAATATACATTTTTCTCATCAGCTCATGGAACTGTCTCTAAAATCAATCACGTCCTAGGCCACAAATCAGATATCAACAAATTTTAAAAAATAGAAATTATACCATCTATTTTCTCAGACCACAGTGGTATAAAATTAGAGATAAATTCCAACAGAAACACTCACCACTTCACAAAGTCATGGAAACTAAACAATCTACTGCTGAGTGACTATTGGGTCAAGGAGGAGATCCAGATGGAGATCAAAAGATTCTTCTAACTAGATGATAATGGGAACACAAGTTATCAAAATCTGTGGGATACAGCAAACGCATTCCTGAGAAGAAAACTAATATTATGTCTTCTCTGGTCAGGTTTACCAAAAAATAAGCAGATGGGCAAGGCAAAGGCATTATATGAAACCAAAATGTTTGTACCCCCATAATATTCTGAAATAAAAAAAAAAACCATTGTCCTTTCTTGGCACAAAAGAAGACTATTTCACTAGAGTCTGGTTTGGTTGCATGAGTTGGGTTCTACCCAATGAAATATGATCAGAGCTTAGTTTGATACATTTAGAGATGGCTCATAAGGTCTCCTACATATATCCTTTCATGTTCCTTTCCCCTTGTGTTTGATAGAATGCCAATGCCCTAGGTGACCCTGGATGCAACATATCAAAGATGGCAGAGAAGCTGTCAGCTTTATCAATGAATAATTTCATAAAGGAAAGCCATGCTGCTGACTTCAATATCTGGCTTGTACTGTAGAAGAAATAATGTTTTTGTTCTTTAAACCACTGAATTTTGAGGATTGGTTAGTGCATTTTAGCCTACCTTAACTAATATTAACCTCAGACTTGATGTGTGGATAAATGTGTATGTGTCTGTGTGTCTGTGTGTAGCTCTTATCAGTTAACATCATGAATTAAGAAGAACTGTAATTATTAGGAACTTGAATTGCAAGATTCATAAAAAAAAATGATGCATCTTCACAAATGACTCTGTCAAGGAATGACAAAATGTGCTTTCTGCCTATATCTTTTGCTTAGCGTAAATGAATCTAACACACTTCCATTAAATAAACTCAAAGCTTTCAGAATTTAATGATAAATTTAATATAAACTGTATCTATATCTCTTCCTGAAATTTAGTGTTTTTTGTCATTATTTTAAGTTCTCTATTTTCTTACTAATGTTGATCCATCAAATTATGGCAACTGACTAATATTTGATTACCATAGCTGTACCTTACGAGGCTTAAATAACACCATTTTGATAAACCAACAATCCCAAATGAGCAATTTTGACATTAGGTAATAATAATAATAATGACAATGTTAAAAGTAGCTTTCATACCACTTGTTACTTTTAAGCAATATAAATTTAATTTAATCTTCATACCAAGTTTGAGGTTGATATTATTACTCACATTTTACAGATGAGAAATGAAATCTCAGAAAGAGTTAAGTAATTTGCCCAAATCCCTGAAAAAAGTAAGTGGTGGAATAAGGATTTGGACTCAGGTTTGGACTCCAATGTTTAAGCTTTTATTTTCCCACTTTACCTTTTCAAAGCAAAGAATACTCAGCACAATCATTTTGTCAATTTTCCTTGGGCGTTACTGTTTAATAGAAAATTACACGTACTATCAAGATACTAAGAAAATTTTGTATTGCTAAGTCATAACTGGACCCTTAAGTTTTTAGCTTTGTATAAAATCTCTCTTCTAACTCAAGAAGAGAATAGAATAACATAATTTTTTAATGATGGAAAATTGCCTTCAAAACTAAAATAATTACACCTTTCAAAATGTTAGAATTGTAAGGTAAAAATCCTTGGTCTTCTACAACTACTGTGAAAACCACGTCTGATATCACATCCATTTTTGTTTATATACCAATAATCTGAATCTTTGTCTTCAACTCTTGCTTCTCACCTGGGTTTCACAATTCCAAGTATTTACAAGACAATTCCTCCTGGACTTCATATTGAAATTGTTAACAGCTCTTAAAACACACAATTCCCCCCAGAAATTGAGAGCCTGTCCTGATGTTCCCATTTATGTTTCCAATGAAGGAATTGATTCCTCATTGTTCTGTGCCTTCCTGTTAGTTTGTACTTTATGTATACTACTTACCAAAAATTCATGAATTGTAACTATTTTTATACATGATACAACTCCCCTAGGTGCTTGAAAAATCTTTTTTGCATGTGTCCTTTGTTTAGAAGAAATTGATTTTAAAAATTCAAAATTCAGTGATTTAGTTAACTACAAATTTGCTTTAAGAGATAGTGTCCTTTGAACTTGGTAGGAACCATAGCTTCAAATTCATCTTTATGTTTCCAAAAAGATCTGGTGCAGTGACCTGGATTTAACTAGGTCATGACAAATGTCTGTTGAGTAACGAATCACACATAAATACATTTATAAAGAACTCTAGTACTAATAAAAAACTCTAGTACTAATAGTACAAATTCTGAGACAAGAAAGGGCAATTATCTGAAACTAAAGTGCACATGTATCTAGGCCAGTGGCAAGGAGTAGATGAAATCCATCTTACATTACGATTTGGGGAAATTGTTACTTACAATGTTAAGGTGATCAATAAGCATCCACCCAAGCTATAGGTAATGTACAAAAAGATGCAACCTTGGAAACTGTAACATTTTACAAATACAGTATTTTATAATGACAGTAATTTTGGGAGACTAACAAAGAATAGTGAAAACGAGAACAACTGAATAAGTATTTGTCAGTGTTTATCGAGAAGTATGCAGATGACAGACACCCTTCCTTATTTGACAGACATGAGTCTTCAAGTCATTTTTAGAAAAATGTTCTCAAAAGAGGAGCAAAAGCAATTCTCCAGGCTTAATCAGGTAAAATTATTCATATTCCTTTGCTCAACCTTTTGATATTTTCTTTCATTTATTATTAGGTACCTTAATGCTGAGAATTAGGTAATGTAACTATCAGATTTAAATATTAGAATCACTGGAAGAAGTACAAGTATCATCTTCCACTGTAACAAATTTATTAGTATGCAAAGAGGCAGCTTGGTGTGGTATGTGCTGTAGGGTCAAAATTTATGTCAAATTCTGATTTTATTATTAAGAAACTATGTAATCCTTAAACAACTCACTTAATCTCTCTGGTTTTCATTTCCTCATCTGCAAAATGAAGAAATGGAACTAACATCTTTTACTGGTTTACAAAAATGTGTGATTAGAAAAGACTACATTATTAAGTAATACTCTTACCACAGCCAGGCAAGATCTTTTCTGGCAGGCCGCATCTTTATTGTGATGAGGACATTCAAAGGGAAAACTAAAAATTTCTTAAGAAGAATATGTTCTTAAAAAGTTTGAACCCATTTATTTATTGTTTACATGTATTTAATTTGATATTTATGGTCATGGAACAAATTTCTTCAAATAAAGTTTTTATTCAAAATAGTTATCTATCTCGTGCTTACTGGACTGAT
Source organism: Propithecus coquereli (assembly GCF_000956105.1). Taxonomy (NCBI): domain Eukaryota; kingdom Metazoa; phylum Chordata; class Mammalia; order Primates; family Indriidae; genus Propithecus; species Propithecus coquereli. The sequence goes on from NW_012147953.1 coordinate 892,587, forward strand.
ACTGCTTCTAACAACAACAATGTCCATCTGGTTTTCAAGCACAAATGGCAACTGTAAGGAGCTGTGACAGCTGCCAAAATTGTGGTCTTGTCTTCCTTCCCACATATTTCTTTCAGAAACAAATAAGGAGTATCCCATTCATTTCAAATAGAGAAAAGAATCCTTGTGCTAGATTTGACTTAGTATAAAACCCTGCTCTATTCTAGTATTTTTCTTGAGTTTTGGTATATTCCAGGGTCATTATTAGAAGTTTTATATCTATCATACTCTAGAATAAACTGAAATTTCTGGGGATTCTCGAACTAAGAACCAGATGAATTGAGTACATTGTATGAATTTTCTCTACTTTAAATAACTTTTCAACTCAGTTTCGATGATACAGATATCATACCTGAATAGCTCATTTTATTAGGCTATAACATCAATTAATTATTGGGGTAAAATAAGGAATATTAATAGAAAAAGATAGAAAGCTGAAATATGAATAAAAGGGAAGCCCAGAACATGTATAAACAATTCCCCAAAAAGTACTTTAAAGAAGAGACTCCCTAAGCAAACGATTTCCTTTTGATGGGCAAAATCAATTTGACTACATTCAGAAAAATTATAACTAGCAAACAGACTCCTAATTCTTCATCTATTTTTGGCTGAGATCAATTTACCCCTAAATAAAATAACATAAAACTAGTAGGTTTTAGCTCCAATGTTATAAGCCAAATATGCCTCAACTGAAACCCAACAGTCAGTTAGCTACAGGTAGTTGGGTTTTCATATAGATTCAAATGACATACATGAGTCACTTAATAAGTACAGCCATCAAAGAAGATTAAGAATTGACATCATTAAATTATTCCTTTTTCAGTGAAGACTCATTTAGGAAATATTTGATTTAGAATTTCCTGTAGTGAGTAATAGGGAGTATTTAAACAAAAACATCTGTACTTTAATATCCATTAATCACAGTTTAAAAATATTTAATGAATATATACGTGCAACTACTTTGTATATATCCGATTTAAATCAATACTAGCAAATGCTGTTAGAAGACATTTAGTCAAAATCAAAATAGAATCATTGCTTCTTTTCCTTTAGTCATAGTGTTTTTAAATGCTTCAATAACAAAACCAGTAAAATGCTAATAAATTTCTATGTGTATATTTAGGAAAAAATTTAACGTATATTTGCCCCAACCTTTTTTAAGAAAGAAAGAATTTAAAACAACTTCCTTAGGAATATGTCAGCAGAAAAGTTTGAGATTCTTGACTTCTATAACAACTCAAATGTCCACCTTCATTATTAAGAAAATTGAAAACCAAATAAAGCCATTTTGATTGATTTCGGTCAAATGATTTCAGTAACTGAAGATGTCCACCTGCTTGTAATTTCTTGTTCTTATATTTGTGGGTGGTACCAGTGAAACAGTAATGAGAATACCTAATGACACTGGCAAAATGAATAAAGACAGAGAGATCTTTCAGATAAAAGGATGGATAGAAGCTAGGAGAGACATGAACAAAGAAAAGCCAGAGAAGAAAGAAGTTTGTGACCATGTAGATCTAACACTTGCAGCTAGTAGATAATGTTTAGGGCTATTCATTGATTCATTGATACATCCATTTGTTCAACATATACATATTGCACAACAGGTCAAATTCTGGCTGCTGATTATTGTATATGGTTACATGAAAGAGGAAGCCTTTTAAACTGTAGGTCCTCTTCTTCTATCTTCCCCTGGATAGAAAGAATGGAGCATACATGGGAAGCAGTCTTTGGGGAAGAGTGTGTGTTGCAGGGGAGGAGACAAGGTGCCTTCTCTCCACAGCAGCTAAGTTTCCTCCCACCTCATTGTAAACATGGGCAACATCTACCCAGTTTCTATACCTCTGAGTAGTTTTCTCTTTGCTTATATTTCATCCTAATATAAATTGACTTTATTTTGCTTTCTATTTCAAAATCTGTTACATACTACACAGATTTAAGGATGGTATACGTTGGAATAGTGTACTTTCTAATTGGGGTTTTCAATGTGAATCTAATTTTATTTTATTATTTTATTATTATTATTTTTTATTTCAAAATATTGAGGAGGTAAATTCAACTTTTGCTTTTGTTCCATGGACACTCTATAAAGTCAGGGCTTTCAGTGTGCCCACCACCAGAACAGTGTTCAATGTACCCAATAAGTTTTTATCCCTCTTCCCCTCCCTCTCTCCCCCCTCTCAGTTTCCAATGTCCTTTACGTCTTTTTGTGTGCATGTGCACCCATTGTTTATAAAGGAATGTTAGGCCAGTAAAACCCATGTCAAACTTGCAACCTATAGGACTATAAGAAAATAAATTTGAGTTCTTCAAGCCACTGAGTTTATGGTAATTTATTACAGCAGCAACAGAAAACTAATATTATTTGCACCATAAAGTTTCTCTTCTCTCTCTTCCTCATATTCTCTCTCTCCCCCCTTTCTGTTAAAATGCACAGAAACCAATCTATGATGATTTCATATTAAAGTTACTCAAATCATTGCCTGCCAAAAGGCCTAGTCATAATAAAATAATATTTTTTAAAAAAAATTTATTTTGAAATTAATATTCACAAAAAGTTAGAAATATACAGGACAATACCAAGCACTTATCATCCTCCTTCCCCAATGTTAACCTCTTGCATAACTGTAGTACAGTATCAAAACCAGGAAATTGACATTGGCATAATCCACAGAACTTACTCAGATGTCACTGGTAATACGTACAGTCGTTTGTGTATAAGTGCTGTATATAGTTCTATGCAATTTTGTCACATGTAGCTATAACACTACCACAATCAAGATACAGACCCCATTGCAAGACTCCTCATGGCACCCTTATAGCAACACTCTCTCTCACCACCCCACCGCTGTCCTTTACTCCTAAAATTGAGTGATGGCTTTATAAACTCACTAAAGTGATTTCACTTGCCATTGGCTAAACTTTTTATTTGAGAGGCTCTTGCCTCTGGGCCATAGCTTATTCTTTTGCAAAGAAGACAATGCCTGTTAACTAACTAAATAGCCATATCAGTGAGAACTGAAGAAGGTTCTATTTGTTCTTTGTCAACTATTATAAAATATATTTTATGGTTTTTAAGTGGATGATTTATTTCTTATTGTTATTTTGAAAAAAAATTAGCACATATTGAAAGTACCATTATAGATCCACAAAATGACTGTATGACTTGATTTTATATGCCATTTTATGATAGTATAATTTGAAGCTTCAAGTTTTAACTTTCTTAGTACTTATCAAGTACTTGATAAGTACTTATCAAGTACTTATCAAGTACTACAGTACTTATCAAGACTGTATACCAAAATCTTGAAGCTTCACGTCAAATGTTTTATATTTATTTTAAATGGCTCCATTTTATCATTTAAAACAATTCTGTGACACCTACTGTAGTGTCAGTAGATACTTTCCCACCCTATAGCCTCTCAATAATTAGCCAGAGCGCTGCTTTTGTGACTTCTATACATTTTGTTTAAATTTTAAAAAGAGCGTGCTCATCCTTATGATTGCATTTCTTATTTCTTTAAATATTTCACACAAAGCTATTCTGTATTCTTTATCTGACACTCTCAATATCAGTAGTCTACATCTGAAAATTTCAACATCGTTGGTTTAAATCCATGGTTTCTGGTTTTTGTTGACTCGCACTATTGGTAGTTTGCCTTCTTCTCTGACTAGTGATAATTTATTTTAACCTGAAGCAATCTGACTGGCCATTTTTCCTTCAAATGTGAACTTAATCTCTTATTTTCACCTTTAGGGAAACTGTAATATGACTTTTCTCAGTGGCTATAATTTTGTCTCCTTTTTTGTAAAACTTTTTCAATAAACATATGTGTCTCAAATCAATTTCATTAATGCTACCTTTCTCTCATTGTTGTCCCCTTGCTTGTCTCACAAAATACCACCTTCACAAGTGTCATCTGTGTGCACTTTATGTATTCATCTCTTATTATAGCAACTCAAAGGCAAAGAATAAGAATCTGGTCACTTGAAGGAACAGAGTCCCTTTGAACATGTTCTGTCCCTAGTGAGATTGTTGCTCATATATTATTACTTCTCCAATTTCACCCAGAATCTTCAGTCTCTAAAAATATCCCATTTCTACAATCTAAAGTAAAGATTTAACCAAAAGAGGAAATAACGTACACAGAATTATTCCTATTAAGGATTAACCTAGGTGATCGCAGGGTAAGGAAGGCAGAGAGCATTGATTCTTTAGTTCAGGGCCTCATTGAGATTGGCCTCCCAACCAAGAGAAAATGGAGGATTGAAAGATGTTTTTCAAATGTACAACAAAGTTTCTGGGTATCATAAAAGATTTGCAAATTTTATTTGTTTCATTATTCACCTCTAGCACATCAGAGATTCATTTAAAATTGCTCACATATTTTAAACTTGTGTCAAATATCAAAAACATCATGATGATATAGTTCCAATCAATCCTCCCACCTCATTGTAAACATGGGCAACATCTACCCAGTTTCTATACCTCTGAGTAGTTTTCTCTTTGCTTATATTTCATCCTAATATAAATTGACTTTA
>NW_012147953.1:897217-929514 GCF_000956105.1 Propithecus coquereli
TTTTCTGCATTGAAAAATTTCATATTACTGAATGTATTTGCCCATTGAAACCAAAAAAGTTAGGGTCATGAATTTTGGAGATTTCTTCAAATTGTAACAAAATCTAAAGGTTGAAACTTGTAGTCTTTTTCTGGGTCTTAAAGGAAACATGCAAGCAAAGTCTTAGTTTATTTAAAATTATTTGAAAGAGTTCTTTGATGTTTAGTTTGAGATGATAGAAATTATACTTGAAAGTTTCTGTATGTGGATTAAAAATTAGTTTAATTTTTTTTTTAATTTCAAAATATTAAGGGGGTACAAATGTTTTTGTTACATGGATATATTTTATATTGCTTAAGTCGGGACTTTCGTGTCCCCACCACCTGAATAGTGTTCATTGTACCCGTTAGGTAGGTTTTTACCCCTCTCCTCCCCTGCTTCCCCCGTTCTTGATTTCCTAGGACCTTTGCATCTCTTTGTGCCTGCGTGTGCCCTGCGATTAGCTCCCAATTACTAGAAAGTACATCTGGTGCTTGTTTTTCCATTCCTGAAATACCTCACTTAGGAAAATGGTATCCAATTCAATGTTTTTTTGAGCAACATGAAATACGCACTTAAATGGGAACTCAGAAATTTTAATAGCAAAAATGCCTTGGGATAAAAGGTCTTGACTATGTTGACCATACAGGGAGTATAACTTGCTTTGACTTAAAGTCCTTCAAAGAGCCTGAGAAAATGAACATCACTTGCAAACACCCCACACATATTTTCAAAAGAACGTTAACTCTAACAAAGCTTGTCAAAGTTAGCGTGTACATAAAGTGCCTGATATTCCCACACTGCCCCGTGGTCTTCAGAGGCTGCAGCAAGACTTCCTCCCACTTAGTCATGACTGCTAGCAAGAGTGCTGTGTACCGATTGTGGCTTGAAATATCTGTCAGGACTCTGGCCTGTTCTGCACCCCCACTTCCCATCTGGCTCTTCATCTTTTACAAAGAGACTTTGAAGTGTCTTTTTTAAGGTAGTGCTTTTTCTTCCTGAGTAAACTTAAATTCCTGGTTCTCAACCTTTATTATGCATAGAGATCACCCTGTGAAGGAGGCCCCTAGTACATCTTAAAAAAAATAAAATGGAGGGGGACAAGGAAACAAACAACCAAAAAGAGAAAAATAGGAAACTTTTAGGGCACTTGGGATCATCACTCTTGTTTCTGTTTTCCAACAGAAACCAAGCCATGTACTTCCTTACTCTGCTACCTGATTACCACACATTTCTGATGAAATCAGCGTGCTCTTCAAGGCAGTCAGATTGCACACCTTTAGGACTCTGCTTTCTGTTGTCCTCATAAAAGAAAGGAAAGTAAAGACGTATAAGATTTTCCTTTACAGTCAGACCATTTTCCAGGTCACAGACATGATGAGCACACTCAAAACCCACTTTTTTGTACTCAATTCTTTAATATGGGCCTGAGCTTTAAGTGTAGAGGTGAGAGCAAGAGCTTCTTCAGGTAGGACATCATGGTCAGGTCTGCTGCTCATGCCTCCATTTTCCAAAACTCAATTTGAAGTGCTCACTCCAAGATTCAGAATCACATTACTGAACAGATCATCTGCTAACAGTATGATTTATAAACCTGAATCCCAATTGATTTATTTTGAATGGAGGAAAGACTAATATAATCCTGGCCTAGTAGTTGCAGCCAACTATCTGAACAGGCTAGTCCTTTCCTCATAATTATGGAAAATTTATAGAAAAATGTTGCTTACTAAACTAACCCTCATAACCCACAAGGTAAGATGCTCCAAATGTGCATCTGTCAAACTTAATACTTTCAGAAACTGATTTTCTTTATATTCGAGATAGTTATATCTAAGCAACTGGTACCAACTGTTTAGAATCACAGCATTTCTCTGTTGCCACAGACCAATTTCCACTCTCCACACTGCATTTTTTATATTTCTTATCAGTTAGTAACATTTCCGTATTTATATCACTATCTCATGAACAGGGTAGAGCTTCCAAGTTTATACTTTAATCTTCTATAATTTCCAGGATCTGCGGCTTCCTGACTTTTTAATTTAATCAGTGAATGGTTCACGAGCATGATCCAGGATGAGTTATTTCTGGGAAGCTTCCTAAAAGTTATTCAATCTATCTGTAGTTTGTTGGTGCTTGTACCTTTTATTGAGAGTACAACTTTTTTTCTCAATTTTTGTTCATTTAATGAAGACTTTATATATGTGTCTAATCAATTCTTTGGGCATTTTCAACAAAATACATAAATAGATAAGCTCATAAGTGTGAATATATGGAATGAAATAACCATTTGATTATCCACCATTTTAGGAATTTTGACATTAGCATTTGATATAAGAAAATACAAAGCTTTTTCTGTAGTGCTAGGAAACTAATTATTTTTAGTAATAAAATAATCTTTGCAGGCCAGTATTATTTGAATGAAAGATAAACACAGTTTTCTTTGAACGTTTCTATACTAAATTCTTACATAGCCCATTTTTTTCCCAATTTAAAACATCATCAAAAAGTTTCACAGGAAGAGTATAAAAAATACAGGAAAAGAAGCAAGATATTTTATCTAAAGTACTGATATCCTCTATACTACATCAGGAAAAAAGTACCTCTTGACTGTGTTACACTAACATAATTTTTAAATTGCATAATATCAAGAATAAGGAATTATGTAGGAAAGATCAGAGGCTTTGAAATCAGAACCTACTGGCTTCCAACAATTTTTGTCTTTATTGGGGTGGACTTGAGCAATTCACTATCTCTTTAATTCTTGGCTTATGTAGCTATTAGAAGTAGATGTTTTGATAAGTTGTCTAGAGATTACAGATGATATATATAAAATGATGAAATATTAATAATTCTCATATCTTTGTGGATTTACGAGGTTTTTGTCATGTTATTATAATAATGTCTAATATATTATGGATATTGAATGGGCAGTATTGGTCATTATTTTTGAGAGCAGTTTACTCTGAAAGACTATAGACATATAGACTCTTATTGTAGGCCTACAGTCACCAATAAAGACCATGATTGTATGCTTTGGGAAAGATAATTGAAAGCTAATAAATAATTACATAACATCCCATTGGATAAAGATAGATTGAGACTGGAATTTGAAAGTAATGATGATTTATACTTGTGTCATATTTCTAACTTTTCAAATAATTTTCAGATTAATTTAAAAAGGAATTTAGCCAGTAGTAATTAAGCTTTTATTTCATGTCTAGCATCAAAATAATAGAGGGATAGGGTAAAAAGACATATATGGTATAATTCTTGTCAATAAATTACTTGAAAGTGCACTACGAGATAATGGAGACATTTTAAACTCTAAGGGGAAAATGTAAGAAAGAAAGTCAAAGAAAGGGTGGAGAGTGATGGTCCCTGAAGAAGGGTGAGATAGTGCAAGGGGGACGTGGATAAAGAGGGCAGAGAAAGGAAAATCATGAGTGAAACCGTGGAAGCAGGAAAGAGCACTGTAGATGTGAGGAAGGTGAGAAGACTGAGATAGGAATGAGAGGATGGTTGGAGACCACCAGGAACAGAGTTATAGTCATGGTGGGGCCAGATTGTGGAATGCTTCAGTGCTAAAATGACATGTCTGGTTTAGATCTGACAAGCAGTTAGAAACAACCAATTTGAAATCAGATTGAGTTCAGATGCTGGCTCTGACCTTTCTTGGCCATGTCACTTTTGGAATGCAGGCTGACTCTTGGACCTTCTGTTTCCTCATCTGTAATATGTGGAAAAGAATTCTTAAGTCATAATGTTGCTGTATATGCAGTGCAGTATGGTTCTCAGAAGACTGTGGTTCACAAAAGCAGTTCTTACGAGGAAGCAAAGGATCAAAAAGGTCTGATGCCTAGGCTGATGACTATAAGAGTTTTTCCAACTTTTTCTTCTAAAATTCTTAAGGTTTCATGCCTTAGGTTTAAGTCTGTTATCCACTGAGTTGATTTTTGTGAGAGATGAGAGGTGCAGATCCTGTTTTAGTGTTCTACATGTGGCTATCCAATTTTCCCAGCACCATTTATTGAATAGGGATTCTTTTCCCCAGGGTATGTTTTTGTATGCTTTGTCAAAGATCAGATGACAATATGAGGATGGTTTTATATCTGGATTCGCAGTCCTATTCCAATGTTCTATGTCTTTGTCCTTGTGACCGTACCACGCTGTTTTTGTTACTATAGCCTTGTAGTATAGATTGAATTCTGGTAAATTGATGCCTTCTGATTTATTCTTTTTTGCTTAAGGTTGCTTTTGCTATACAAGGTTTTCCCTGGTTCCATGCAAAGCAGAGAATTATTTTTTCTAGATCTGCAAAAAACAATGCTGGTATTTTAATAGAGATCGAATTGAATTTGTAGATCACTTTGGGTAGTATAGACATGTTAACAATATTGATTCTACTGATCCATGAGCATAGTATGGTTTTCCATTTGTTAATATCCTCTGCAATTTCTTTTCTCTGTGTTTTGTAGTTCTCCCTATATACGTCTCTCACTCCTTAGTTTAATATATTGCCAAATATTTTATTTTCTTTGATGTGATTGTGAAAGGTATTACATCTTCCATTTGATTCTTGGCTTGACTGTTATGGGCATATATGAAAGCAACGGATTTGTGTGCATTGATTTTGTATCCCAAAACATTACTGAATTCATTTATCAGTTCCAGGAATCTCTTGGTTGAATCTTTTGGGTTTTCTAGCAAAGAATTTATGAATACAACCCCAAAACAATCTCAGCAACAATAAAAATAAATAAATGGGACCTGATCAAATTAAAAAGCTTCTGCACAACCAAGGAAACTATCACTAGAGTGAACAGACAACCTACGGAATGGGAAAATTATTTGCATGCTACATATCTAATAGATGGCTAATAACTAGAATCTGTATAGAACTCAGGAAAATTAGCAAGAAAAAAAATCAAATAACCCCATTAAAGAGTTGGCAAAGGACATGAACAGAAACTTTTCAAAAGAAGACAAATAGACAACAAACATATGAAAAATGCTCAACATCTCTAATCATCAAGGATTAGATCAATGCTAATCAAAACAACAACAAGATATCACTTATCTCCAGTGAGAATGGCCTTTATCAAAAAGTCCCAAAACAATAAATGTTGGCGTGAATGTGGAGAGATAGGAACACTCATACACTGCTAGTGGGGCTGCAAATTAGTACAACCACTGTGAAAAGTAATATGGAGCTCCCTCAAAGAACTAAAAGTAGAACTACCATTTGATCCAGCAATCCCACTACTGGGTATTTACCCAAAGGAAAAAATGACATCTGTACTCGAATGTTTATAGCAGCACAATTCACAATTGCAAAGATGTGGAAACAACCCAATTGCCCATCAAACATGGGTGGATTAATAAAATGTGGTATATGTATACCACGGAGTACTACTCATCCATAAAAAACAGTGATGAACTTATACCTCTTGTATTACCCTGGATGGAGCTGGAGCCCATTCTTCAAAGTGAAGTATCACAAGAATGGAAAAACAAGCATCACATGTACTCACGATTAAATTGGCACTAACTGATCAACACTTATGTGCACATACGGAAGTAACATTCACTGGGTATCAAGCAGGAGGGAGGGGGGAGGAGAAGATGGGTAAATTCATACCTAATGGGTGCAGTGTGCACTCTCTAGGCAATGGACATGCATGTAGCTCTGCCTTGGGTGGTGCAAAGGCAATATATATAGCCAAAGTGTTTGTACCCCCATAATGTTCTTAAATGAAATTTTTAAAAAATACAATGGTGTCATTTAAAAGCAGACTTGAAAATCAAATAAACAAATGACTTTGAAGAAAATCCTTAAAGTTGAGTTACCACAAACTCTCTTGACTCTCACCTCTATGTCTTTTCCCTTAAAACACATTTACTTGCCAATTTTGCAAAATCCTAAATGCACATGGAGTAATTTGGAAATCACTGAGCTAGTAAGAAATTGCAGAAAAAATAATTAAAACTTTCTATTATATTATTTTTATATACCAAGATTATATTATATATTATTAATGACATATAAAGAATCACAAACCAAAATAAAGATTTAAGTGGAAAAAACTATGAAAATAATTTTGCCCTTAACCTTGTTCAAATCACAGAATGATATATAAGCAATATACTTAAAAAGATGAGGCAATTTATGTAAGATAATTGAATATTTGAGAGAGAACTTTCCAGCCATTTGAGCTGTAATAAGATTTCAAGGTTAAGGGTTATATTTATCATGTTAGAGATCTGGCAAAGTCTAAGGGAACAGAAGAACTAATTTGCTTCACAAGAGTGAAATCAAGGACTTTGAAAGATTCTTTTTACCATGTTGGGACTTATACTGTTCAGAGAAAAATATCTTTCAGGAGTTAAATGCTTTTTGTGTTCATGTTATTATCAAATTTTAAAAATCAAAATATAGATTCACCAGCAGGCACAGAATGATTATTATATGCAAAGAACTGTACTAGGAGATATGGGGAATTAATAAACACAAAAACAGCATGATTTCCACCTTCAGAAACTTATACTACGGAAGACAGAAGTCATCAACAGAAATAACTGCATTATGAGGTAGAACATGAAATATCATAAAAGAATAAAGCATGAGGAACAACTTAAGAGAAAGAAGTATTTTGGAGCCATGGTCAGTGGATCAAGAAAGGAATATGAAGAAAGTTGCTTATGAGTAGACTTTGCAGTTTGGGTAGGATTGTAACCGGTACATATTATTGCAAGAAGCATAGCAAGAAATTCATACCAGGGAGTAAAGTCAGTGTGAGAAAGACAACATTAACCATCACTGGTATCAGGCATTGTCCAGAATGATGATGAACTGTACTGCCTGGGGAGTTAGGACAGCCATAGGACAAGGCTGGAAAGGGAAGTTAAGGCCGGGTTGTGCCAGGCATTGCTAGCAGGTTGAGTAAGAAATATTTCCCAAACATGGTTAGTCCCTACTCCAACAGAACAGGCAAAAACCTTAAACTATGTGATGTCAAGTGCTCTCCTGTCTGCCTGAATCACACCTTCTCTGCAGTGAAGAAACAGACTCCATGCCCACAGATGAGCCACACTCATGACTCTGATTTCTTCAGGTATGAGCTGCCGGTGGGGTCTTTGTAAGCTTCTCCATTTCTAGCACATTGCTCTGCATGTGGTTTTAGAGATCTGTATCAAATCTTGAAGTCGTCTTTCAATTTGGTCCTGTTTTCTATGAAGCAGACATTATTTGGGATATTTGTATAAAATTGTACCTATTCCCTAAGTTCAATATAGAAAAAGCTTCTCCTCCAGTTTTAAAGTTTTGCAGGGTTTTTTGTTTGTTATATTTTGTTTGGTTTTAGTTTTATTTTATTTATTTGTACATGGATTTTTTTCTTCCTTAAAAGTTCAAGTAGGGGGGTTAAATAAGCGTGCTCTATTTTGCCATTTTACCTGGAAGTCACATTCTTCTTCTTTGATTTAACTCCATAGGAGATGAGAAACATTCTTAGTAAGCCTGTGGCTGAAATTTTGTTTTATCATCTCCAAAGCATAAAAGAGAATTTCTTTCTCAGTGTTGCTGGTTACGGAATGAAGCATTCTTGGAATTTCTAAATTAGATTGTATCAAACTTTCTTTTCTCCCTCTACATCAGGTTAAGGGTTTTTAAGAGATTACTTAATTAGCCCAGGAAGGAATTACTCCAACAATTGCAAAATTCAGTCGAACAACCTCAAGCTATCCAGTTCTTACCATGTTACAGTCAACCTATGATATACCCTAATTTCCACAGGACGTACAGGTCTTAACACAACTTCTCACTTCAGGGCAGCACTCTCTCCTCTAAAGAAAAAGAAGTGCTATTTCATTAGACCTGGTAGCATTTTCCAGGGTTTTTATGATCTTCCCAGTGTAAAACTTCTTGGTGGCAACTTTAGCAACTGGAAAAAGAGAATATATTTAGACTAATCTGAGACCGTTAAAGTAAACTCATGGGAGCTAACTCCTGACACCCTTACTAAAATGGCATAAGTTATACGAGAAATCCTAAAATGGTACAGCTAAGAGAGACCTTACAGATAATCATCCCATTAAACTTTTTGATTGTGTAGCTTAAATCAGAGAAATTGAATAACCTGGCTGAGATTGACTGGAGCTAATTATTGAAGAGGGAAGACTAACACCCAGGCTTCTGTGCTTATTTTAACATCATCATTCACAACTCATGAGAGTAAAGGAATGATTGAACTGCCTCTTCCCTCATGAATTCCCTACCAAAAAAAAATCAAACATCAATTTTCTTAAAAGCCAAACATTTTAAAATGTTTAAAATATCTCTAAAAACCATGAAAGCAATATAAAACTGGTAACAGTGGTTGCCTCTAGATAAGGGCACAGTTTGGCCAGGGTAGGAAGGGATAGGAAGGAAATTGATTTTTGCTGTTTACAGTCAGCCTTGCTTAGCCACAGGCTCCACACCCTTGGATGCCAGCAACCGCGGATCACAAATATTTGGGAAAAACAAACAAACAAAAAACAATAGAAAATAACCATACGACAATAAGAAATAATATAAATTAAAAAACAATATAGTATAACAACTATTTACATAGCATTCACATTGTATTAGATATTACAAGTAATCTAGAGATGATTTAAAGTGTATGGGAGTAGCAGATCCCTGTATTTGTAAACTCAAACCTCTACCAGGACTATAGACAGCAAGGAAGTCTGTGTGTGAAGACAGTGGTTTTATGCATTTTATGTATATAAACTAAAAATAACTTAAAAACTGTGATCAATCATGCTAAAAGGGAGACTATTTTATTATTTTCTCTATAGGAAATAACTGTAAAAAACAATTGTAATATGAAGAGCTGATCAAAAAGCATGCAGCCCAATAATATAGGGATAAAAGTATTATAGAGGTGTATCAGACAGTTAAATAATTTAAAATATTGTGGAATCTGTGGATATTACCTTATATAGCTATTGTGAAAAGCAGCTGGAGTCTTTGCAGACATAATTAAGTTTAGGATGTTGAGATGAGGAGATTAGCCTGGAATACCCAGGTGGGATCCAAATACAGTCACATGTATCTTTATAAAAGAGGGCAAAGGGAGATGTGATATACACAGAGAAGAAGGGGAAGGTGGTGCAATGAGATCTGAAGACGCTGGCCTTGAAGAGTAGAGTGGTGCAGCCACAAGTCGAAGAAAGCTGGCAGCCACCAGAGGCTTCAAGAGGCAAGGAACAGATTCTCCCCTAAGCCTCTGGAGGGTGCACAGCTTTGCTGACACCTAAATTTTGGCCTAGTGATACCGATTTTGGACTTCTGGCCTCAGAATTGTAAGAGCATAAATTTCTATTGCTTTAAGTAAAATAAATAAAGTATAAGGGAGGATGCATGCAGTTATGTGCAAATACTATGCTATTTTATATACAGGACTTGAGCATCTTCAGAGTTGGTGGTGTGTGTTCTGAAACCAATACCCTGAGGACACAGAGGGATGACTATACCCATTTTATACCTTTTAAATTTTGTACTATTTGACCAATTTTTTTCTTAAGTAGTTTTTCACAAACACATTAATAGATAGGTTAAAACAGCTAGAGAAAATGCATGTATGTGTGTGTGTGTGTGTGTGTGTGTGTGTGTAACACACACTCATATGGAGAGAAAGAGTAAAATCATGCCTTGTGTACTTATTATGTGCCAGGCACATTCTATGCATTATCTTTCAGTCTTCACAGTAGCACTCGAAGATTTCTATGCATTATGAGGTAGAAGATGTTAGAACACTGGTCTGTGATCCTTTCCTTTTTTCCCCTAATTAACCGGGGTACACCCCTGGGGAAATGTAAAAGGGCAAATAATCCAGTGTAATGTCCTTGTAAACATATTAACTGAAACTCCAAGTAAATAAACTCCAAGTTAATAATATTTGCCAGGAGGAGGTTGTCTATCTATGCAATGTTTTTAAAAGGATGTTTCTGGGGATGTACTGTGTGTGGTAAACCCTCAATACCTTACTTTGAAACCTCATATATTATTAGGGATCAGAAAGTATGTGTTTAATGCCCAAGAACTTGGGTAGCCAACCTTAACATCCCTGAACTCCCCCTGCCTTGTCTTGGGTCTGTCCTCTTTTAAGTCTCTTCTTGCTTCAGGGTTTCTCAGAGGAAACTTACTAATGGGTAAACAGCTCCTTTATGATGATTTGCAAGCAGAAATTTTGTTAGAGAGGCCTATCTACAAATGGGCCCTCTTCTAATTATTTGTGAAAAAGAGAGAAAGGTAGTAGATAGAGGTGAGAAAAGACAGGAAGAAACTATTTAAGTAAGCACCTAGTGAAAGCTGACCATTCACGTCACCAAAAGACACTATTTGGCCTCTCAAAATACAAAAGGAGTAATATTTATTTGTGCATGGCTGGTGAAATCCAAATATTGAATTAAGACAGATCATCACCATAATTGCTATAGCTTATTAAATTCTTGTTTGAGAGACTATAGTGTATAACTGATAAAAGCTTAGCCTCTGGAACAAGGCTGAAGAGATTTGAATCCCTGTTGTGCTGTTTATTAGCTGTGAACTTGATCAGGCTACTTAGTTAGCTATGCCTTATTTTTCTCATCCAAAACTGGAACAATATTATGAATACTTAGCTCATAGAGTTGCTATGAGGATTAAATGAGATAATACATATGAAGGACTCATAAACAATGCCTGGCACATAGTAAGTCCTTCATAAGTATTAGCTATTACTATTCTCAGTGTTACATTTGAGGTTCAAAAAGACAAACATCTTGCAAGAGCTCTTGTGACAGAGTCAGCAATTCCAAGCCTGCTTTTTCCAAAACAATACACTGCAGTAAAATATAGTTCTATATGGAAAGATTTTATAAATTTTTTAAAATTAAAATTATGCTTCACTCTCTCAGCAAGTGCATTTTATACATGTATCTTTGTACCACTTTATGGAATATATTGTGGTTTTCTTTTGTTGTTTTGCAGTCTTCTCTGCCAAACTATGATTTCAGAACAGAATTGTGGTGCATTCATCTTCCCATCACCAGTGCCTGGAATAGTGAAACAATGATTTGTAATAATCCGGTAAATAAACACTAAGTGCAGCAAACAGTAATAAAAATTTACTGTTAGGTCTGTAATTTTTCTAATGCTTCAAATTATATTACTTGAATTTCTATATTTTATAATATGCAGTCGCATGTGAGCATATCTTTGGTATAACATTGCCAAAAATTTTGATAATATTTAGTGTCAAATAAAAAGACATTTCTCAAGTTGTACTTCCTTCATTCTGGCCATAACATTCTACTTAGAAAATGTCACTTATGACTCCCAGGATAGTAACTTAGATTTATCTCATTACTTTATCAAAGGAACATGTTATCTAATGTCCACTAAGCATATCTTCCCAGCAATTGAGATCATGAATGCCTTAGCTATGTTACGATAATTTAACCAAGGCTGTGCTGTGACTCTCCTCAGAAGTAAAGAAACGATAATAAACATGTGGATTCCTTTCTTTATAGTAAATGTTCTCAGCAAAAGAAAAAAATAGAACATTAATACAGCCAGTCTTACTAGCATTATTCAAATATTCTCAAACTTGTGGAGGGCAGCTTTGTTTTATGTGAATTGTACAGGCACACAGAGAAGATAGCTCTCCTAAATAATATAAAATTTCAAACTGCTAAAAATGCTAAGAGTGTTGACTTGTTGATTAATACAGGAAAACTCGGAGGAATGAGATGGCCACAATGTCAGCAATGACAAGCTAATATGAAACGTTTCGGGGCTATAGTTCAATATTCCTATCACTATCACAGAACATTTTTTTCCCACAAATCACTCACTTATAATTAATATAATCATTAAGCTCTAATAGGGCTTACGGGCTTTGACATGCAAACTCCATTCATATGTGACCTCTATGCCTGTGAATCTACTTTCTTGCTTACACTATTGCACTTAGCTTAAAATTTCCTATTAAACAGAAAGATGTACTTATTGGGTAATCAAAATATAAGTGGAATCTATGATTAGAAAGTTTAAGCAAACTCTGTGACTAAGTGGAACACATTGATTATTTTAAAGTGAGGCAAAAAAGAACTTTTAAAAGCTCTACAAATCCCATCCTCAGATGACCTAATATTAAGCCATCACTTGAGCATCAGGGTAAAATATTTTGGCCTTTTTTTTTAAGTGTTCTGTTACTGGAAGTATTAATCTTTCTCTAGTGAGCCAGTCATATATATTTAGTATATGTATCTAGTTGTGTAATTAATTATACTATATGTGCTTATTTATCGAATATGCAATATCAAAGAATAAAATCCAGTAAAAAAAAAATGAAGGGTTTCTACCTTACTAGGTCAATTTTTGGGGTATAAAAATATTTTTGGAAGGTAAACTTTCAGCCTCCCATAAGCCTTTATAGCATATAACTCTTTTATTTTGGTTTGGATTGCAAGGACATAAGCTTGCTTACTATATGAAAATATAAAGAAAATGTTATCTAATAAAAACCACAAATGATTAAACCATAACATACCCAAAATACATTTAGATAGCTCTTGTACAGTAGGATATGTATATCTTATTATGCTAAATCAAATGCAAGCACCTAGACAACAGGTGTTACAAATCTATAGAAATCCCACTGCTTAAAAAATATAAAAATTAACAGGCAGGAAAATATATCTTAATTTGAATAACACAGAAGGATTTGTCACATGTCTATGAATATCTTAGCATCTAACGGTGAGCAAAATGAGCATTTCATAATACCTGCATAGACTTCTGATAAACAATGCCCACAGTCTATTTCACTTTTCAGTTAGCTGAATAATAGGAAAATGCAAATACAATTGAAGAATTGTTCACTAATAGGTTGTACTGGTCAGTGGGAATTACACAGACACATACACACACACATCCTCATAGACATGCGAGTCATAAATCTTTTCTCTCTGCCATGTGTGTATAGCAAGGGTTCTTAATGTGCAGTTCAAGATCATGGGTAGAAAGAAAAATTATATTTCATTTTACCTTAACTTCTAATTGGAGTTTAGCATTTCTTTCAATTATTAATGTATAGAAAAACAAAACACCACACCATTAACAGTACAATAGAAATCAGATATTTTCATTTCACTTAACAGCTGTTACAAATATTGCTTATACCCTTACTTGATTTTACTTTATTGAATTTATTATTGGCCACTGCAATTATTATTTAATGCAGTAATTTGAAAAGCACATATATTACTAAAGCACGTATTTGTTTTAAAATATTTTGATAATTATATTTCAGTATGATTTGCTTCCATTGTAACCTAATATATTTTATGAGCTGAGTTGAAAAACATTATTTTGAGAAGGAAACACTAGGCTTCACCAGACTGCAAAGGGGTCCCTGTGTGGAAGGACAGAAAAATAGCCCCTCAAAAATGTCCATGTCCTAATTCCTAGAACCTGTGAATATGTTACCTTATGTGGCAAAAGGGAATTTGCACATGTGATTGAGATAAAGATAGTGAGATGGGGAGATTATTCTGGATTAGTTATCCAAGTCAGCCTGATGTAATCACAGAATCTTTATAAAACGGGGAAAGATTGTCAAAGTCAGAAAAAGGAGATGTGATGGTGGAAGCAGAGGTTGGAGTGATACCCTTTGAAGATGGAGGAAGGGGCTACGAGTGAGGGATTTAGGCAGCCGCTAGGAGCTGGAAAATCCAGGAAACAAATACTACACTGGAGCCTCCAGAAGATTTGCAGAACCTTGATTTTGGCTCCTTGAGACTCATTTTAGACTTCTGACCTTAAGAACAGAGAATAAATCTGTGTTGTCTTAAGCCAATAAATATATGGTAATTGGTAACAGCTGCAGTAGGAAGCTAACATACAATGGTATTAAAAAGTCGAGAACACCTGAGGGTGATGCTGACCACTTGTAATTACATGAGTAATATCAATTCTTCTATGACTTAGGAGAAGTGATACAATATTTCCATAGAGGAACATGGTCTTGGTTAAATGGGCTATTATTAAGAACAAAATGCTTTGTTTTCTGGAAACATTTCAGTACCAAAACATTTTTAAGATTTTAGTGCATTTATATTGGCCTCACACCAAAAATAAGAGATGTGTTTGTTTTCTGTTATTTGGGAAAATGTTAACTTTTCAAATCTCAAACTGTATATATCTAATAGCTAGCATTTACACAAATAACATTCTTTACTCAAAGGCAATTGTTTCTTTCAGAAAGCAATTTTAAAGCCTTGATAATCATTTGAATGTAATTATAGCAATTTTTTCAGCTGGGAAAATTCCACAGAGCATTGATGCTGTATCCGTATTCAGAATTGGAATAACTTATTATAGGCAAACACCATGACCTGAACTGCCCTTGTCACTCTTCAGAGTACATAGGCCAATACATATGAGGCTATATGATTAATATAAACCTGCAGACACTGCTTTGGAATGACATATTCCTTGTCCTCACCATACTAGTGTACCCATTATAAACCTGTATTGGTTGATAAAATTGAAATATTGTTAAGAATATTATTTGTATTTTAGGTTACTTTGCATAAAAATATACTGCTGTTTTATCCATTTCCTAGTATAAAATAAAATCACCATTCTACAGAAGCAGCTTGAAGAAATAGCATAATTTTGATAATGGAAACGTCCTTGTTTTATGATCTAGTGTCTTTGTGGAAACAGTTAGAAAACAATTCACTTATTTGTAAACATCATCTTAATAATGCTAGAGCTACTGTTGCAATTTAACTCGTGTGAAATCACACTGTCCTGATAACTGGTTCCTGGCAGCAAAAGATTTTTTTTTAATACAAACCATGGAAAGGGAATTACTCTTTAATGACATGGGTTAACCATATGTGCATAGCCTTGAAATCATTTCAATAAATCACAGGTTCCAATTGGGCTAGTGATGTAAGCCTTTTTGTATTCAAGGTAATTCAATAGACCCAAAGTGCGCTGTATGAATTTTACTTAGATAAAAGCTTGATAATTTATATTCTTGTTTGTTTGATAGTCAGTGCGAGAGATCTGGTAGCCTTGGGAAATGTTTGTGTTCATGGCCAAATTTTCTAGTTTGTCCTTAATGCTTGAGCAAAAAGCCTTATTATCAATGCTCATAATATCATATTTGATCTGTGCATAAGAATGCATCACTGCTCTTCATACAAATTATGAAAACTCAGTTCGCAAGGTCAAGCATGAGATACATCAGTCTGAACCATGAAGTACTGATGTCAAAAGCGATGTTAGAGATCAACCAACATCTTCATTTTTATGGATTAGAAAACTGAAATGCACAGAGGTTAAGAGACTTCTATGAAAGAAGTTAGCATAGGCAAAATTAGACAGCACAGTTATAATCACACATTCATTACATTAGATCACATTAGTTTATTTTCAAATCAATTCAGTCCAATTTATTTGATTTCAGCATAATCAAACACTATTTGTATTACTATATTAATCATCACTCAAATATTGAGCAATAGAAACAAAAAAATAAAAGATATATACTTTGAGAAGAAAGAAATATGTAAATAAATAAATTGCATTAATTTCAGATTGGTGTTATAATAAAAGTAGAAGGGATTCAAAGAGAAAAAAGCCAGCTCAATTCAGGAGAATCAGTGAAAGCTTAATGGAAGAATTAATTCCAGAATAGACACTGGTAAATTATACTATGCTGCCATGAAATTTTGAAAGGTATTCCTGTCTCCCAGTGTGATAGCTCCAAGTCAAGGATCACAGGTTGGCTCTGGGATTCAGGATGGATTTTAACCTCTCCACCCCCTCTGCATAACACTTTTTGGCAGAACACAACCTACTCAACTCCAAGTGGTGGTGTGGCTGTGCAGTCATTTTTCTGAATGTTTTAGCTTCTCGCTTTAAGTCAAACCTAATACCCTGGGGATATTGCTGCTTTTGCATTTCTTTTAAAAGTGTCTGGTTCCCTCTTCCTTACTTTTTTAATAATGTTTAATACCTCAATAAAGTGTAGATATTCACTAGCCAGAGACAAGACAAGACAAGAAACACAATTCAAACAAAGTTGGGTTTATTACTGGTTGTGGCAAGGGAGACCATAAATCTGGGGGGAACACTGAGGTATCTCATTAAGAGGATATTATGATGAGATTGTTATAAAATTTGGCTTGTGGCTGGGTGCAGTGGCTCACACTTTGGAAGGCTGAGGTGGGAGGATTGCTTGAGGCCATGCCTATGAAAGTTCTTAATGCCATCTAGAATGGCAAGTGCTTTCCAGAAGGTTTTCCATTTATATTGCCCAGATCTATTGGAGGAATCACTCTCTATGGCAGCTATTGCCTTATACATTTATTTCTTGAACAGTAAGACTTGAAAGTCAGGCCAGGCATAGTGGCTCATGCCTGTAATCCTAGCACTCTGGGAGTCAAGGTGGTAAGATCGCTTGAACTCAAGAGTTTGAGACCAACCTGAGCAAGAACAAGACCCTGTCTCTACTAAAATAGAAAAAATTAGCCAGGCATGGTGGTGCACACCTGCAGTCCCACTACTCGGGAGGCTGAGGCAGGAGGATCACTTGAGCCTAGGAGTTTGAGGTTGCTGTGAGCTAGGCTGACGCCACGGCACTCCAGCCCAGGCAAGAGAGTGAAACTCTGTGTCAAAAAAAAAAAAAGACTGGAAAGTCAAAATTACTCCTTGATCCATGGGCTGCTGAATGTTTGTTGTATTCAAAGGCATGAAAACAACATTTATCTCCTTGTACATCTTCATTTCCGAGCTCTTGGGTGACAAGGTGCATTGTCAATGAGCACTAATATTTTGAAAGAAATCTTTTTTTCTGAGAAATAGATCTCAACCATGGGCTTAAAATATTCAGTAAACCATGCTATAAATAGATGTGCTGTCATCTGGCTTTTGTTATTCCATTTATAGAGCACAGGCAGAGTCGATTTAGCATAATTTTTAAGGGCCCTAGGACTTTCAGAATGGTAAATGAGCATCGCCTTTAACTTAAAGTCCCCCTGCTGCATTAGCCTCTAACAAGAGTCAGCCTGTCCTTTGGAGCTTTAAAGCCAGGTATTGACTTCTCCTCTCTAGCTATGAATGTCCTAGATGCCATCTTCTTCCAATAGAAGACTATTTCATCTACATTGAAAATCCATTACTCATTGTAGCCACCTTCAATCAATTATCTTACTTAGATCTTCTGCTTAACTTTTTGCGGCTTCTACATTAGCACTTGCTGCTTCACCTTACACTTTTATATCGTGGAGACATTTCCTTTCCTTCAACCTCGCAAACCAATCCCTGCTAGCTTCAGACTTTTCTTTTGCAGCTGCCTCACCTCTCTCAGCCTTCACAGAGTTGAAGAGAGTTAGGGCCTGGCCCTAGATTAAGCTTTGGTTTAAGGGCTACTGTGGCTAGTCTGATTTTCAACCCAGACCACTCAAACTTTCTCTACATCAGCAGAAAGCCTATTTCACTTTCCTATCATTTGTGTTTTCATTGAATTAGCACTTTTGATTCCCTTTAAGAATTTTTTCTTTGCATTTACAACTTGGCTAACTGTTTGGCACAAAAGGCCTAGTTTTCAGCCTGTCTTAGCTTTCAACATGCCTTCCTCAGTAAGCTTAATCCTTACTAGCTTTTGATTCAAATTGAGCAACATGCTACTTTTCCTTTCACTTAAATACTTAGAGGTCTTTGTAGGGCTATTAATTGGCATCATTTCAATATTATTGAGTTACAGGGAATAGGAAGGCCTGAGGAGAAGGAGAGAAGTGGGGAAATGGTTGGTCAATAGAGAGTCAGGACACATACTGCATATATTGATTAAGTTTGCCATCTTCTATGGGTGTGGTTCATGGCACTCTGAAACAATTGCAATAGTAACATCAAAGATCACTGATTCCAGATGACCGTAAGAAATATAGTAATAATGAAAAACTTTTAAATATTGTGAAAATTATCAAAAAGTGACACAGAGACATGAAGTTATGACATGATGTTAGAAAAATGGTGTTGATAGACTTGCTCAATGCAGGGTTGCCACAAACCTTCCATTTGTAAAAATCGCCATATCTGCAAAACGTAATAAACCAAAGTGCAATAAAATGAAGTATGCCTGTGTATATTTTTTTATATATAAATAAAACATATAATATATAGTCTTAATATAGTCTTAATTATAGCCTTAATAGTCTGATAGCTAGTAAGTAGTGGAGTAAAGTTTGAACCTAGACAGTGTGGCTACTTAAGGTCTCTCAGCAACAATATGCTTCTTACACTTCCTAGCACATGTTAAGTTAATCGATACATTCAAGTCTAAAAGGTTTTCACATGTATGAAATATACTCTTCCCTCATCTAAAATTACAATTCCCTTTCCCAGTCTTTTTACTGCTTGCCTAACAACCAATTCCTGACATTTTTCACAATACCTTAAGCAACACTTCCAAAATACTACATCAATATGTTATATAATAGTATTAGATTAAACCACATGAAACTGAAAATATTTGACTAATTTTATCCTACAAAAAGGCAATTTTATATGTATTAATTTAATATCTCTCTGTTTTGTGAATATTACTATAAATATATTGTTCCCAATGAAGAAAGATCGCCCTCAGTGTCCAAATCTTTTTTTATTTTAAATCTCTGTATCTATAAAGCCTAGCAGGGTATCTCGTAGATATCCACTGGACAATTGCAGAATGTAGAAATAAATGAAGATACAGAGAAATTCCAAAGTTGAGAGCCAGATGAGGTGGCTATGAGGATAAACAGAAGATGATAAAACAAAACACTTTATTTTGGGGTATGAAACTTGAAGGTACAGCTATCAGTGTATGGTTCAGCTAAATTCTGAAAAACAGACATCAACATTGCCCATAAAAAGAATCCTCCTATTGCTCTTTTAGGGTTAAAGGTACCCCCAAGTCTGGTGATTAATTGCTAAGTGACATATTTTCTATTTCAATTCCGCAATATATAGTCATGCTCAATGATCCAAGTCCAGAGGCAGCAGCAACTCTAAATGGTTGGGAAATATGTTATCATACAACCTGGTTCAAGTCATTTTAAAAAATGGGAAATGATCTGAGTTTTAGTCTTATGAATGCTTAGAAAGTGCATTTAAGATCAAAGAAGGACGATAATGAAAGGAAAGCTTTCAGCAGAAGGCTTTTAGAGTGAAGAAAGTACCAGAGCTGTGTCGTGCCTTCCACTGAGTGCATACAGGGCTGAGAAGTAGTCTTAAAAACATTAAATGTGTCTAACCTAAGGAAGGGTTTTAAAGGTAAATTTAAGCCAGCACCAACAACTATATTCCATTCATTTTATGAGAGAAGAAATAAGATATAAAGTATAATATTTTTAAGATATAAGTGCAAAGTTGGAAAGAGTCAAGAATAGAGATAACTGATACGGTGGGCGTAGGTGACATTCATAGACGTGTAATTTGTAAACCGCATAGTTCATGAACAAATCTCTGCAGTATGTCACGGACTGTCAGTGGATGACCTGAAATCTTACACGCCTGGGATCAATACTACCTTATCTCTTCTTATTCAGCTTTCCTCTGTAAACTCAAATAGCATTATTATTTCTCACTACCTCAAAGCTTCTAGGAAATTCATACTTTTCTTTCTTCTTAATTCAAACCACTCTTTCCTTTAACATGCTTTTTGACATAATATTTCTGCCTTCATCCCTAAAAATTTTATGGCATTCATTTTCCATTGATTTCTAAGCCTGAATCATGCCTCTGTCTCCATTCATCCTAAAAAGCCATTCGCAAAACCTATTATACCTTTTTAAAATATGGTCTTTTTAGTGGTGAAAACTCTCAAAAGTCTTGTCATATATTACTGGCTTAATTTTCCTCCCACTTAGTCCATTATTACCTATTGTAATCTGGCTTCTACCCTTCTCTTGCTATTGCATCAGTTCTCTTGAAGGTTCTAGAGGAAAGTAGGGATAGTTAATGGAGCATGGTCTCAGAGAATAGACAAACTAACGGAAGCAAAGGAACCAGGTAGACATAAGCCTTGAAAAGGGGAAAGCACTGTTGAAATTATGGGGCATCACGTGGAGAACAGAATGGGGAGAAGGTCTTGGCCAAGCCGTGTTCAGGTCAGAGTATTGCCCGTCAACCTGTAATGACACTATATTGAGAAATAGTACCATAGTATCTGATATCTGTGGGACCCAGAAAACAGAAGACCAAAGAGTCTTTACTGAAAATTCATGAACTACTTTATATTATACAACAAAAAGAAGTTACTATCACAGTAAAAGCAAGTGTGGTTATCTTACACGCATGTGGTAGAGGCTGTGCCTTTACTGTATAATTTCAGATATTTTGGTTGTGGTGAGTGTGGAGGAAGAAGTAAAAGAGAGAGATGGATAAGAGCTACATGCAGTATGTAAACTGTGGATGAGAGACTTTAGTCTAAAGGCCCCATGTGTTTTAAAGCCTCTATTATTTGCTATCCTGAAGTTAAAAATTCAAGCTCGAAAAACTCTTTTTGCCAATTTTTGCCGTAGTACATAAACCAGAATACTTTTTTTCTCAAGAACTCTAAATTTATTAAGATTCCTTACCTTCCTTACTACTTGTATCAAACCATTTTTCCTAGGAGGACTAGGTATTGACCCCACAAGTGCATCAATCTTTGTTCTTTAAAATATCTGTCACACCTGATTTGATGATCATCATTCTCAGAAATGATATTCTACATTGGAATGGTTGTATAATCAATTGTCCAATTATAACTTGGTAAGAAGGACAATTTCTTACCGAACCTATGCAAATAACTATCACAAGGTAGCTTGCCACAAAAAATAGGGAGATCTAGTAAAAGTTTTTTCAATTCTGGTGGGGGAGGGTGTCATGAGAATCAGATATCATTTTAAAACATTTTACTGGAGTTTACAAAAACAGAATTTATGAACTCAGTATTGGTTACTTAAGAAGAAAGAGAAATAGCTTCTTTATGTAGTAGAAAAATAGATCATAAAAACAAAATCAACAGTATTCCAAACAAATAACTGCAATAAATGTCCCGTCAGCAGTTCACTCATACATTAATTGTTGTCCTGCTGGAACTTGGGTTAGTGGTCACATTATGCCAACTACTTCTCGACTGAAATTAAGTTCTGGTATTGTGATGTAGCCCACTGATGTGGTCTGAAAGTTGTCTATTAATAAATGATATCTGCTCAGAAGCCTCTCTTCAAGAATCTGGTATCTGAACAGTTAGTAATTTAAGTACCTAGCTGAGTCCTTTACGTAAGTCTCTAAAACTATCCTACTATGTTTGAAGACACAAACTCTGGCCTGTAGATTTTGGCAGAGGCTTCAAGAAAGCATCAGCTTCCAACAAAATTTGTGGATGACAGAGATTTAAAATAGCTGTGGCTAATTTGTTACTAATAATTTTTAAATTTGAGAAGTCTGATGAGAGTTCAAAATAAGAATAATGCAAGTGACAAAAAAAATTTGATTGTTTCTGTGGCATACAAAACAAAGATAATAGCATTCTTCCAAAATAAAATTTACAAAGAATGTTCCTAAGGTAAATAATTAAGCCTATTTTCAAAGAAGCCAATAAATATCCCATCTACTTTATAAAAATGTGTGAACATTATTTTTATTAAAGAAAAAACTCAAAATATGTGATATAGTAATTCTGAGGCAATTTTTAAAGATCAATACAACGTTAAAAAGATGCAAGAAGTCTAGAGTAGGGCCTAGACATACATATTCTCATAAAACTCCAAAGGTAAGTCTGATGTGCATCCCCACCTGAGAACCACAGGCTAGAAGATGCTAGACTTGAACTGAAGAAGTTCTGCGGCCGATTGACATTTTAAATAATAACTGAAATTATGACTCAGAACACTATATTGTCATTGTCTAATATTATTAGGCAAAGCATGGCAAGGACGTTGTAAATCATACAATGACAGGACAAATATTTCGAAGCATTTCGATAAGTATTTCTCCTGAGGTTAAAACATATTATGGACAGTGAGGGCATGGACAAACCTCTAGAAACTTCCATAAAGCATGCAATTGCTTAAACACTGATGTTAATAACATTTTACTTACACAAATTTAGACTAGTGAAGGCTCAGTATCAACAACTATTCCCATGCAACTCTTATCATAGTAACGTATCAAATAAACTGAATTATTTCTAATATTTCTTTTTATAAGGTTAAAAAAATTATTTTATTTTCCAGGTACCTTTTGGGATATATAAAATATTTTTAAGTGTAAAAGATATCCTTACAGTTTTATTTTTTTTTTTTTATGTATTTAGAATCTGATTTTGGGAAGACAAAAAATAAAATAAGTTAGAAGGGGACATTTGGATACTTGATTAAGATGGTGTCCGATAAATGATAATTAGTTACTTATTTAATAAAAGTGATAATAAAATACTTTGAAAAAATAGATTCCAAAATTGAAAAGAATATTAGCTTTTTTATAAATGAGAACATTTTCTTATTGCGGGCAAAGGTATTAACACATAACCCAAGGAATAAGCAAGAGTATTATAATTGAACAAACTTTTCTAAGATTTTATACATTTCATAGCTTTTTTTTTCAGTCTTAGTTATAATAAATCAAGGCAAATCAACTTTACTTTCCAAGTTGTATTCTTTATTATGCTTCTCTAACAATCCTATCTTGCTTAAAAATTATCCATATATCCAATGTTAATCTATTAATTACCTCAACTTTATATCAGTCCAGATGTTTTAAATTACCTAAAGATCTTGGAAATTATCTTTATGCTGAAATATCACAAAATATGATTAGCTTTGAAACAATGTTTATCAGAATAATTTTTCAATTAAGGTAAATAAAAATTTAATTTTTCATTATTATAAACTTTATGTTAAAGTTAGCTTATTTGATCAGTAAATCTACTTAAGTTTAGGAAAAAACAACTAAAGTAGAATAGAATATAAGCTTGTTTTGTACTTAACACTGATGAATCAGAAGACATGGCTTTTTTTACTAAACCAAAATTATTAAACTAGTCTTGTTTGTTTACAGATTTATCTTAATTAAGTTAGCTTGAAACCTTAGAACACTTGTGAGTTAATTTGTGTAAGAAATAAATTTTAGATCTAAAATATTTTTAAAAATATAAATTTAATGTCTCTATTTCTTGAAACATCAGGAATATTTGATTTATATAAACCCTAATTTACTGTTATATGCCCATCAAAATAAAATTCCTTTAAGTGACTTATAATCTAATTTATTAATACCCTCTTAGACAGGAAAATATTTTATACAATGATAAATAAAAGCTTTTCTAAGTAAGAGATATACAGATATAAATATACATGGATAGTTTATAGCTTCAGTTGTATAATTTTGGCTACAGGTCAAGAAACACAAGAGACAGAGAAACAAAGAAGCTCACTTGTCCATATATCAAAAAGCTGTTCTTTTTCCTAGTGGGCCCCAACTTCTTAATTAATTTGAGGTCAAACTAGGCAAATAAGAACCACACAAAAGACTAGCAAAGCAGATTCATCATAGTCTCTGTCATAACAGAGACTATATCTCTATATCCATTAATTCATTTATAGACATCACCCAGCGGTCACATCCATGATCTGATCTGCTTCATCCACATGCTCACTGTGCTGTAGTACTGAGTTCTGCACTTGGTTTAATTCTCTGTTGCTGATGACATGAAATTCTTAGTACTTTTTCAACAAAGGGTTTTGCACTTTTATGTTTGCATTCAGCCCTCATAATGTAGTCAGTCCTAGTTAATTTTTGTTTTCAAAATGTCTTGCCAATGTTCAAACATCTATTTTATTATATAAACTTTAGAACAAGCTGTTTTCTCCTAACCACCCTACCCCTCCTTAGGCACTCCACACACACACTTTCGGTGTTCTATCTGACTCATTCTATTTTAATTTGAGAAGAATTTACATATTTATGATTTTTGAGCCTTTCCATCCTGGAAGTTGATGTGTCTTGATATCTATTCAGGTCTTGCTTTTTGTGCTTCAGCAAAATTTTATACTTTCTTACAAATACGACTTATACTTTTGTTGTAAAAGAAGCTATTTACTCAATATCCATATGCTGTCCTTACAAATTGCCACTTGAATAGCAAATTAAAATGCTTTCATGAGCCTGGCACACAAAAAAGCTTTGTAAAACAGATTTAAGAAAGTAGGCAGGGGCAGTGGAAAGGATACAGAGGAAATGCAATTGTCTACAGGTGTTTCAATTCAAATTCAATGTTAGAAAAAAAGAAAGAAAAACTTTGTTGCTAGAATAGGATGACCTTCATGGGCTGGATTCACTCCTCAAGGCAGCAATTCACCATCTCTCCCCAGTACAGACGGGCCCCCGACAAACTAAACCAGTGATCTTGAAAATATTTTACTTACATACTCCCATAAAATTTAAAGTTCTATAGAATTTTAAGTTATTATTTTAAGGCTGTAGCTTCTGTCATATTATTGATATTGTCTTTTACAATAAAATTGTTATATGCTTTTTAAATATATCCAATTCCATTGGATATGAAATATGACATACCAAAAAAGCATAAGACATACCAAATCGGAAAGGAATGAATTAATTCTGACTAAAAGAAGTGGGTTCTCTAAAGTTCGGGGTACCACGCCCTACACTGGCCTAGATTGCAATATTGGTACATTTTGCCCTGCACCTGCATTTAAGGTTTCTGCTATTAAGAGAGCAGTTTTTATCTAATTTTTGGAAATTAGCATCAAAAATAAGAGAAATTATTGAGCCAAAAGTAAACGTAAGGTTTACAATAGGAATACTAAATATTGTCTTTTAAATGCACTGTTTATGCTATAGAACCCTCAATATACTGAAGTTAGGTTAATCTAAATCTAATAAGGACGTGGTGGAAACGTACACCATTAGAGATAATCAGGAATATCAGTGACGAGCAAACAAAGAAACAGTGTATCAGTGAGAACACGTGGGAATCTTACACCCAAATGAAAAAAAATGCACGTACCTGTGCATTACACAGGAATTTTGTCACACATCAAAAAAACATGTCTCCTGCAAATCTAAACAAATAGTAGGGGAAAAAAATAAAACAATCTATTGGTCTTTGAGAAATAAATACAGACCTTTTAACTTCCTGTGTCTTATCATGCAAAGTTTAATTTCATACTGTGGGCAAAAGTGAATGAGAGTCTTTACAAGCTTACTTTCTCTTAATGAGAAGACTGAAAATGTTTTTAGTAATAATAAGTCTTGAACATTCCAGAGGTTATATATTCCAAACTTGCCAAGATCACGTAGCTAGAATGTTGCAGGGCCTGAATTTAAAATTATGTATCTCACATAATTCTAAAAATAATCTTGAAATGTGTGTTTTATTATTATCCCCGTCTTTACATATGAGGAAACGTACTCTCAGGAAGAAATCTATTTGTTTCTAAAACATGTCTCTAAATTCTATTATACCTCTTTACCTCACTTATATTTGATTTCCCCTGAATTGTTTCCCATTTAAATAGATTTATTTATTAAGTATAAATACTAACTTTATACAGAAAAAATACAACAAAATAGCAACAATGTGGTCCCAGCTTTACCAGTGTGACCAATTTCTGGGAAAATAAGAAACAGACAGAAGCAAGCACAGGTTTATTCTGCCACCTCAGCGTGAGTCAAGCCAATGCACATGTACCTGACCTCCTCTTATCGGTTCAGGAGACAATGTTATCTGTATATTTAAGAAACAATAGTGGAAACTTCCCTGGGTACTAGATGCTGCTAGGCTGGTGTCTCAGATTTGAATTTTGTCTCAGTCTTATGGATATTTGACTCCTTGTGGTCAGCTCCTGCTCTGTTTCTATAGCACCACCAAGGTGTCAAAGCTCCCATTTATACACAGAACGACTGACAGCAGAATGGGGAATTACCTTTGGACTAAGTTAGCTATTTTCTGAAAATTACTGAGATATATGGTAATCTATTCCTAAACCTCTAAAAGCTATATTTCCATTTCTTCTTTTCACCTGCACTAAACATCCCCTCCTGAACTACTCTGATTGCATCTACTTTTTAGTTAAGGAATTAATGCCAAATATATGATATATGTTAAATACATTAAAAAGCCATCCAATTCACCCAGCTATATAAGTCAAATTTATTTATTAGAAATTTGCAGGTTTGGTTAATTGATACTTTTACCCACTTTAGCTTCTTCATTTGTAAAATAAGAATATAGTAGTATTTATCATTCATGTAGTAATTTTCTTTAAAACACTTTTAAGTAGTATCACACACTCATGAATATGTGTGCGTATATATGCATGTGCATCAGTTTTCATCCACATCCTTAGCACATTTAGTTCACTTTTGAAATTATTAACCTGTATTCCATAATACAGAGAGTTTGTTAATCAGCATTCATCAAAATAATTTTTCACTGGGGAAATACATTGTGTTCATGATATGAGTTTGACTAGAAATTATATGCATATCACTCTCCCTTTGAAAGCATGAGATAAAAGAATCTGAAAAACCCAGAGTCTATTTTAGAGCAGCAGTCCCCAACCTTTTTGGCACCAGGGACCAGTTTCATGGAAGACAATTTTTCCATGGATGGGGTGGGGGTAGGGGGATGGAGGTGGAGCTCAGGCAGTGAGTGATGCGAGTGATAGGCAGTGGCTGTAAATACAGATTAAGCTTCCTCTCTCGCCCACCACTCACCTCCTGCTGTGCAGCCTAGTTCGTAAAAGGCCACTGACTGGTACCAGTCTGAGGCCACAGTGGTGGGGATACCGGGAGGTGTTGGGAACCGCAGTTTTAAAGGATCGACCCCTTCAGGTCTGGAGCTCTGTGTAGACCTGTGTCTTCCACTTTATAGAGTAATCCTGACCCAGCTAAATGGTTGGCTATTTCTCCTTTCAGAATATCACTGATTCCAGAACTGATAATCAGTGGGTACATTATAGTACAGTCCTCTTTGTTCTTTACAGGCAGGGAAACTTCTGATTAGGTCAGCATTCATTCTCAGTGGTAGATGCCCATGCCATACTGGCTGCTGCATAATTTTGAATTGTACGAATTCTACTCATGCCTATCTTGGAGCAAATGTTTATCCACTGTGTTTGCCAAAGAGCCTGACAATAGAGAGTGGGGACTTACCTGAGCTTACAACACATTGCACAGTTGCTTTTTTGCCCTCTTGCAAATAAATGTTTGTGTTTATATGTTTGTCAGATTTTGGTCTAACAGCTTGCATTTATTCTAATGTATGCATCGTAATGAAGTTCTCTAAATTTCAGAAATACTTGCACATGTGAAATAAAGATATAAGTACAAAGATGAATCAGCTTAAACCACCTTCCAAACTCTGGGAACATACAGTGTCCCAGTCAAATAAGAGTGGCTTCTCTTCTGTCCCCCACTCTCACCCCTTTTTGTTCTAAAACTCTAGCTAGCAAGTTGGAGAGGATTGGAGAAAGGAAAAAGGACGGGAAACTGAAGGTAACTAGGCACCATTTCCTGAGGACACGCAGCTGCCAACTACAGCCCTCTGCTTGGGTAAACTAGAACAAAGTCTTAATTTTACTGAACACTAAGCACTGCTTAATATATTAAGCTGAACACATTTTCATCACTGAATCCAGATTGGACTTTTGTGGCTTTAAGTAACGATAGGACTTTCTGTTACCTGAGGGTGAATGGGAAAATCATGGGATCTGTCCAACTTTCCATTCAGAGCCACATTAATTTTACTCGTTGAATACTTTTTAAAGGGAAAGAGGGAAACAAAAATAAAGTTTTGTTTTAATCTTATCATGAATCATTTTTATTCAATGTGCTAGTTACAAAAATATTTCAATATTATAAGTATTGAGTTTATCATAGATAAAAATATTGTACCAAGATTATGTTTCTTCTTCTTAGCATTATTATAACCAGTGTGATTGCAGTGACTCAATTATGGCATATATAATCACAAAATGGTTTTATTTTCCCACTAACTGCTATCATCTGTATTCTGTTAAAACCCCCTCTATCCCATCCATTATATATAAAGCACCCTTAATGTCGTCTCTAAATTCATAACACTTTCAGTCATTTTCAGTTGTTAAAACAGCTTCATTATACTAAAACAGTGACACATTTTTTAAAGCTACAATCTCCAAGTTCTCCCGCTCTGACAGATGCTTCAGTCAGAGTTGAGGAGAAGGGCAGTCTTTTGTCTCACAGATTTTCTCTACCCTTCTTCCCAATAGTTTCCCTGAATAGACTACTATCCCCTCTCTGTTGAACATCACTGCTGATCTATAAACTCAGCAAGGGTTAGGGCCAACTGATCTTGACTGAGTGATTTAATAGTAAGTAGCTATTATCACAGTTGGTGGTCCCTTTCTGGGGGAGATTACACCTTTCTATTGTTCC
Source organism: Propithecus coquereli (assembly GCF_000956105.1). Lineage (NCBI taxonomy): Eukaryota > Metazoa > Chordata > Mammalia > Primates > Indriidae > Propithecus > Propithecus coquereli. The sequence continues at coordinate 925,758 of NW_012147953.1, forward strand.
CAAATTGCAGAAATCACACAGAATTTCTGAGGGGAGGACCTCTTTACTGCTCAGTGTGATGGCCTCTGGCAAGCCTGCAACCTTAGATCTTGTTAACACTTTGTAGTCAAATATAGAGGTGGTCTTGAGGCCTGGACCTCAAAGGTTCAGTCCTTATACTCTTCACATGGTTATACTTGTCCCCCTTACCTCTCGACAATGCTTTACCCCAGAGTTTGCAAACTTTTACTGTAAAAAGTCAGATAGTAAATTATTTTAAGCTTTGCATACATATACCATACGGTGTCTGTCAACTACTCAACTCTAGTATTGTAGCTCCAGGACAGCCACAGACAACAGACAACTAAATGTGCATGAGTGTTCCATAACACTTTATTCATGGACACTGAAATCTGAATTTCATATAACTTCATGTCACAAAATAGTACTCTTCTTCTAATTTTTTCAATCATTTAAAAATGTAAAAGTCATTCTTAGCTTACTGTCATACCAAAACCAGTCAGGGGTGGGGGTGTGTGTGTAGATTTTGCCTGCTACTTGTGTTAGGCAGTCTTCTCTTGTAACTCTATGGTCAGGGAGGCAAGCCCATGTCTAAATCAACATCCAACCTTGCAGTGAAACACCTACCTCCCCTTCCTGCAGTTAACCCCAAACCTTGTGAGCGACTCTGTTAGGGAACCCCTCCCCACCAATGTCACTGCAGGGATTTAATTCAGTGCCTCCTCCCCACTCCTATGGGAAAGATGGAGGAGACAGTACACACTTCCTTCCTGTCAAAATGTCCCAGGACCTCTCTTACATATCACAATAGTAAAGGCCACAAAAACAGCTCAATACTTCTCAAACTCCAAAAGCAGGCCCTTTCTGATTGGGCCCTGGAGAATTTAATAATTCCTATACAATTCAGTAAATTTCAGGATAACTAAAACTGAATCAGTACTTCATATTACTGTTACATAATCTTAAAATCAGAAACATTGAACCTTTTACTTTTTCTTTAAAAAATTAATTTTTGAGATGGGAAGGAACCAGTGAAAGAACTCTGGAAGTATGAAGACTCAAACGGAAAGCACACCCCCAAAGAGGAACAAAAGCTCCCCACCAATGGACATTAACCAAACTCAGAACACTAAAATGACAGAAGAAGAATTTCAAACATGGATTGCAAGAAAACTGAATGATATCTAAGAAAAAATGGATAATCAACACAAAGAAACCACAAAATAATCCAGGACGTGGAAGAAAAATTCACTAAAGAAATTGAAATATTAAAGAAAAATCAAACCAATCTCCTGGAAATGAAGGACTTATACAGGGAACTACAAAACACCGTGGAAAGCCTCAAGAACAGGGTAGACCAAACAAAAAAAAGAATCTCAGAGATTGAAGACAACTCCTTCCAATTAAATAAGTCAGTCACAGAAATCGAGCAGAAAATTAAGAGAAAAGAAATAAGCCCACAATAAACGTGAGATTATGTGAAAAAACCAAACCTCAGGGTGATAGGGGTACCGGAAGGTGAAGAAGAAAACACTCAAGGGCTGGATAAGCTGTTTGAAGAATTAATAGAGGAGAATTTTCCAGGCCTTGCTAAAAATCTAGATATACAGGTACAAGAAGCTCAATGGACCCCAGGGAGATTCAATGCAAATAGGAAGGCACCACGTCATGCAGTCATCAGATTGACCAAAATAGCCACTAAAGAGGCCCTTCTATGAGCTGTAAGGCAAAAGAAACAAGTAACATACAAAGGAGAGCCCATCAGAATAATTCCAGATTTCTCAACTGAAACCCTACAAGCAAGAAGAGACTGGGGCCCCATTCTCACTCTTCTGAAATAGAATAATGTCCAGCCTAGAATCTGGGCAAAACCCTGCAAAACTAAGTTTCATATATGAAGCAGAAATAAAGACATTCTCAGATAAGCAAAGACTGAGGGAACTCACCAAGACAAGACCAGCTCTCCAAGAAGTACTCAAAACACAACTACACAAGGATCAGCACAATAAACACTCTCGAATGTGAAACCACTCAAAAGTTAAAGATCAAAGGCTAGATTCCACAATGGCTCAAGACAGAAAACAAAGCAACAAAATGCAACTCAACAGAATGAACAGTAATTCACCCCACTTATCAGTTCTCTCAATAAATGTGAATGGTTTGAACTCCCCTTTCAAGAGATATAGACTGGCTGAACGGATAAAAAAAAAAAACAAGCCAAGCATCTGCTGTCTCCAAGAAACACATCTAACCTGCAAAGATGCATTTAGACTCAAAGTAAAGGGGTGGAAAACAATATTTCAAGCAAATGGAAGCCAAAAGAAGGCTGGTGTGGCAGTGTTGATCTCAGACAACTTGGATTTTAAATCAACAAAAGTAATGAAAGACAAAGGGGGTCACTATATAATGGTGAAGGGTACAGTTCAACAAGAAGACATAACAATTCTAAATATGTATGCACCCAACTTAGGTGCAACCAGATTCATAAAGCAAACTCTACTTGATCTAAACAAATTGATAGACAGCAACACCATTATAGTCGAAGACTTCAACACCCCACTTACAGCACAGGACAAATCCTCCAAGCAGAAAGTTAACAAAGAAATAATGGACTTAAACAGAACTCTAGAACAAATGGGCTTGACTGACATTTACAGGACATTCTACCCAAAAACCACTGAATACACGTTCTTCTCATCAGCTCATGGGACATTCTCTAAGATTGACCATATTCTAGGACACAAAGCATGTCTCAAAAAATTTAAAAAAATAGAAATCATACCATGCATCTTCTCAGATCACAGTGGAATAAAAACGGAAATCAACCCCAATAGAAACTCTCATCTCTACACAAAGTCATGGAAATTAAACAACTTTCTGCTGAATGATTCCTTCATAAATGAGGATGTAAAGATGGAAATCAAAATATTCTTTGAACTAAATGACAAAGGTCACACAAGTTATCAAAATCTGTGGGACACAGCCAAAGCAGTCCTGAGAGGAAAGTTTATTTCCATAAACGCCTATATCCCAAAGTCAAAAAGATCACAAATAGACAACCTAATGAATCAACTCAAAGAACTGGAAAAAGAAGAACAGACCAACCCCAAACCCAGCAGAAGAAGGGAAATTAATAAGATCAAATCAGAACTAAATGAAATGGACAACAGGGAAACTATACCGAAGATTAATAAAACAAAAAGTTGGTTCTTTCAAAAAATTAACAAAATTGACACAACTTGGCTAAACTGACAAAAAACAGAAAAGAAAAATCCCTGATAAGCTCCATCAGGAACAAAAAAGGAGAAGTTACAACTGATGCTGTGGAGATTCAAGATATAATTTATGAATATTACAAAAACCTTTATGCACACAAACTGGAAAATGTGGAGGAAATGGACAAATTTTTAGAAACACATAGCCTCCCTCGGCTCAACCAGGAAGAAATAGAACTCCTGAACAGAGCAATATCAAGGACTGAAATTGAAACAGCAATAAAAAACATTCCAAAAAAGAAAAGTCCCGGACCAGATGGTTTCACATCTGAATTTTACCATACCTACAAAGAAGAACTGGTGCCTATCCTGCAGAAATTATTCCACAGCATCGAGTAGGATGGATTCCTCCCCAACACATTTTATGAATCCAACATAACCCTGATACCAAAACCAGGAAAGGATGCAACAAAAAAGGAAAACTACAGACAAATATCCCTTATGAATATAGATGCAAAAATTCTCAACAAAATTCTAGCTAA